>NW_027127240.1:0-15191 GCF_037325665.1 Littorina saxatilis
AGAAGTGAGTAAATTGCACATCATTTACAATGTTTGGTTGTTTGCTGTCTGTCTGACCAGATTGTGTGGTGGTCCTAGGGGAGCTGATTGTCTCCTGTTTCATCTTCATCGACGGAGGCCACGTGCATGCTGTGGTCAAACTGTAAAACGTTGACGAGCTGTTGGAAGAGCAAACGGGGGACGAGATTTATTGGATTCACAGGCATATATGAAAGGTAGAACGACGACTTGCGTGTTGTGCACTACTTATAACATAAACATAACATATACATACGTTTCTGTATATTATAAGATGTTTGATGGGTTGTTGACAGACCAGCTTTTTTGTCGGTCCGAGGGGGAGCATATCGTCTTTTGTTTCATATTTATTGACCAAGGCCGAAGGCCGCGGTCAATAAATATGAAACAAAAGTCGATATGCCCCCCGAGGACCGACAAAAAAGCTGGTCTGGCAACACACCATCAAACATCGTTTTTGTCATCATTTTGGTGGTTCAACATTAAGTGAAAAATCAACACAGGGAGCCATGGTTTGAAACGCGAGTTCTGTTATTATAATGCATGTTCGGGGCCCCAGCACGTTGTTCAAAGCTGGCGTGCGAAAGCAACTTACTGTGTGTGATTTGAGTTTATAATGTTGAGACAAGTATGTCAGGTTTGAGAATGCGAAGTTCTGTAGGTTCCGACTACAGGGTGGTGTGTGAAACCAACAGTAAGCGCCTTTGAGACGATAGTGCCCACATGTTGCATTCGAGCGATGGGATTGTCGTATTTCAAACGAGGTGATTTGCTTGCACAGTCAGCGTTGACCATCTCACAACAGATCTGTTATGTGGATTATCGTGCGACGTTCGAGTCGGGGGCAAGGAATCGCAGGAAGCAAAGATAAGTCTTTTTCCATTGTCACCTTTCTTTCCGGTTGTTGGTGCATATAATATTGTGCGGACAAAATGATGCGACGGCGAGTGTTTTTTGCCTCCAAGATTTTGTGGTGTGGGTATTGTTTTGCTCGTTTCATACCCACACCAAAACCTGAAACACACCCCCACCCCACCCTCCCCCTCCCTCACAATCAGTCCATGAACACAAACACTGACACACACAAATTAATGATCAAGTTACCCCCCCCCCCCAACCCTTCACTTGCACACCTGCAACGCAGACGATCATATTATTGATTAAATATTCATATAGGTCAGTGTTGGGTTTTTTGTTCTTGTTTGAGTTATTGCAGAATCGGTTTTCTCTTATTGCTACACGTGTCTCTTCATTACATTTCACCATCGCCCTACCACCCAGTCCTGCCCCTCTCGGTACTCCACCCCTCGGTTTTCAGTGGTAAATATTAGTAATCGAATATTGAAGCTACGTTGAGTCAAAGGTCACAGAAGATTTGCATCGTGCAGCACTGCACGAATTGGGTCAAAGGACACAAACGATTTGCGTCGTGCCGCGAAGGAAAGATAATCGCGATCTTGTTTCTCATTGCCTCTCTGTTTTTCATTAGACTTGTCATCCTGCTTGCTCGGCTTTGTCAGATGTCTTCATTTCTTGTTGCTATGTTCTTTGCTTTTTTATTATTATTTTTTTATTTGCGCTTAGTTTATCGATACAACGTCTTGTGCACGGGTCAAAATGTGTGTGTCAGGGGTCAATTGGTTTGACTTAAACTTGACGTTCGTGTTTCTCCAAACAGAGATACACGCACTTCATGACTTTGTGAGAAGATAACACATATCGATAGGTTTCATTTGTTTGCGATAAAGCATAAATGTATGACCTTTGATGAGGTAGTTTTGTTTTTTGTTTACATTTGCCAGTTTGCCAGTTCGTATTTGGAACTTGGCGAAGCAGTGTCGTCTGTTTAGGTCTGGGGAAACGCCAATGAAAAGAGCCGAAGAATCCTCGAGCGTTTCTATTAGGTTTGCTTTTGATTATCCATGTAATAGGGCTTCCTGCAACTATGGTAATCGGGGATTTATTCCCCGGGGAACATGAGATTTATTTCCCAGGTGCTTGTGAATGAAAACTCTTGAAAATGATGACAATTAACGATAGTTGAATTCCTAACGATATTGCCTTTCTAGAAAAAAAAGTTGTTTTCTTCCCTCAGGGTTCCACTGGAGACAAGCATAATAATCGAATAATACCCGAATAATCGGGTATTTTACTTTGTATTGGCAGAAACAAGTAAGGGAAGTAACTACTTGTACAAAGGAGCATAACAAACAAGGGAATTAAGTCGAATTCAATAGTTACCCCTTAACGCACGCCTACCTGTTTGTTTAAACATATATAATGCTATGTTGCTGTAGTGTTTCGTTCGTCTTTATGTTACATGCATCACCACTGCAATTTATCCATGCGAGATATTAAAGTTAATTTGACTTGATTTGATTTGATTTGATTGGGTTGCAGGATTGCATGATGAAGCCACTGTTAAAGATCGTGAGATGGTTCCGCTGCCTGCACCGTGTTAGTCACATCTTGCTGTTTGTCTGTCTCTTCAGCGCGCTGAACGTGCTGAGTTATCACTACCTGTACAAGCCTCTCTCTGCACCCAGGATCGTCCGCCAGAAGGGCAGTTTGACGTCACAAAGGGGTAGTTTGACGTCACAGAAGGGTAGTTTGACGTCACAGAAGGGTAGTTTGACGTCACAGAAGGGTAGTTTGACGTCACAACAGGGTAGTTTGACGTCAGCACCTACCAGCCCAGAGCCTGACTGTGGACACATTCCCTTTAACGCAACAGACAAGAAGCTGGAGCCTTTCAAACCGGTTCTGACTGGAGAGTTCTTGTGCGGCCTGCTGGAAACTACAGATGCTTTCCTCCACGAGATGACGAAGGCTAATATATCTGTCTTCATGTATGGTGGCACTCTGATTGGCTCGTGGCGTCACCATGGTTTCGTGCCTTGGGATGATGACATCGACTTTGCCGTTCCCATCGACAAGCAGAAGATAATCTTACCACTACTGAAGGGTCTACACCCCCCGTTAGTTTGATTTCCCCTTTGTATTACAGAGAGAGAGAGAGAGAGAGAGAGAGAGAGAGAGAGAGAGAGAGAGAGAGAGAGAGAGAGAGAGAGAGAGAGAGAGAGAGAGAGAGAGAGAGAAGGCGAAGGCGAAGGCGAAGGCGAATTTTTATTGCATCAAACACAATGTGTATGTACAAGGGGGAGAAATAGTTAGCATGTGAACAAAGTGGACTTGACCGTCCGGAAGCAAGGCAACTTAAAATCAACACCTAGCACAAGAAGTAAAAACAGAGAAGAAAAAAAAATACAGTAAGATGAAGACAAGGATTTTGGGTTGTACGATCATACCGGTCTATTTCACAATTGATTTTCTCTTTGTCTAAACGCGTAGAACACATAATTTGACAATGCAATCAGTCGTAATTTGTTGTCAGTCTGTAAAATACACAACGATGAGTTGGAGAACTGGTCAAGGTCAAAACAAGCACCAATGTACTTTTGACGGATTGCATTGTAAACTGGGCATTTAAACAGGAAGTGGTTTTCATTTTCTTCAGTTGATTTACAAAATGTACAATTTCTGGATTCAGCGCACTCGGGATTATAGCGCAGTTTATTTACCTTCAATGGTGTAATGCCCAGTCTGAACTTTGTGTACATTTTGCGTATGTACTGGTTTTCAATGACACCCAGATACTTTTCTTTTTCAAGTTCTCCTTTAAACATCCTGTATACATCAAATCTCACACTTGTATCAAGTTTACAGTGCCAGTTTTGCTCAAAGCAGTCTTGCAGACGTTGCTGAAATGTTCTAATAAACGCACATTCCCTACCTACAGACCCGTTCAACCACACATCTCCAAATCCATTCATGCAAAGGAGGCATTTAACTTGTGAGACCCAATTCTGTTTTCCCCTTTCAACTGCGTTTTTTAACATGATGTATGACATCTTTGCATATCTCGAATCCGGCATACAGTTAAGTCTCAACCAGTACTTTACGCTTCGGATATTTGCTAGGATTGACAAAGTGCATCTTCCAAGTTCCCCATACACCATCTGGTTTGGACTGTTTGACGAGATCCCGAGTAATCTTTTACAGGCATACATGTGAACCTTTTCAATCTGTGAACAGTCAAAACATCCCCATAGTTCTGAGCCATAGAGCAAGATGGGAGCAATTTGCGCATCAAATAATTTGAAAAATATGTCCATGTCGTGGCATCCTATATTCCATAAGACTTTAAAAATTTCAATGACACCTTGTTTGGCTCTGGTGATTGCGTCATTGAAAGAGAGATTCAAACGGGCTTGGGTTGTGAATGTCAGACCGAGATACTTGTAAGAGCTAGCACTTGATACTTGCGCGTTTCCGTAGAACCATTTCTCACTTTTGGCTAAATGACCACCGTTTCGAAAAACAACGACATTGGTTTTATTCATGTTTAGCCTTAACCCAAGACGCTTTGAAACGTTATGTAAGATGTTCAGTTGGTTTTGCAAACCCACTATGGACGATGATAGCAGTGCAATGTCGTCAGCGAACATCAAAAGAAACAGTTCGATCTCGCCGGGAAGCATTTGAATTCCGTGTCTGCCCTTACATATTATTTCCGAGGCAAGTTCGTTTATAAGAAACGAAAAAAGCGTTGGGCTCGCTAGACAGCCCTGCTTCAGGCCTTGTAGGCATTCAAAATAATCAGTATTGCCAGAGTTACATCGGACGCAAGAGAGAACAGATGAGTACATTGACCTAAGCATGTTAAACATTCTTCCTTTTACACCAATCTTTAATAAAACATTCCACAAAACATCCCTTTTAACGGTGTCAAACGCCTTTTGAAAGTCCACAAAAGCAACATATAACTTCTTTTTTAGTTGAAGCTGCTTGGTAACTGCTGCATAAAGAGTGAACATGTGGTCAATTGTGGAGTAATTTTTTCTAAAACCCGCCTGTGACTCAGAGAGAATGTTGTTTTCCTCAGCCCACGCTGTCAAACGGGCATTCATAATACTGGTATACAACTTGCTCACACAACTTAACAAAGAGACGCCTCTATAATTGTCAGGGTTCTCATCATCACCTTTCTTAAATATTGGTTGAATGATAGCCTTTGCCCAATCTGAAGGGTAGTCACCAGTCCTAAAAAGGTCGTTAAACAACGTCAAAAGATAGGGGACGATTGTGTCACCTGTGGTTTTTAAGAGGTCATTTAAAACGCCATCTGGTCCCGCTGCTTTCCCTTTTTTTAAGCCACTTAAAGCAGTCCTCACTTCTTCTTCGGTAATATCACTGTTGAGAATGTCGCAGTCAAGTTCGTTTTCTTCTTCAGTGTCAGTATGGTCATGTTCTTGAACATGCCTTCTATCATCATCCTCGTTAAGTACTTTCTTAAAATGATCATACCATGCCTGATTGTCAATAGTTCCTGCGGGTTTACGTTTCCTCCTGAATTTCTTTATCTCCTTCCAAAATGCATGAGAGTCAGAAATATTCAACAGCAGGCTATTCACTCTATTTTGTTTATGACTGTCTTTTTTCTGTTTGAGCACTTTGGAGTATGACTTTCTCTCCGTTAGGTATAACATCTTTAACCTGTCTTTCTCTTGTCCTGTCTTTTCCTTTTTGTACATCCGAAATGCCTTGCGTGTTTGTCTTTTTAATTTTCGGCATTCAGAATCGAACCACTTGTTGTTTTCGGAGATTAAAGGTGAGTCATTTTTAAACACCCTTTCCATTGGTTTAGCAGCGTCTTTCAAAGCACACGTAAACAACTCCACTGACCCCTCTGCGTCCTCTTTGATCATAGCTGTAGCAGCGGCCAGTTTGTTTACAAAGCTTTCAGACTGGATCAAAGTTTTGACCTCTTGCTCTTTTTCTCTGTCCCATATGAGTCTTTTTGTAGGTGGCTGTGTTGCTTCACTGATGGGAGGACGGACATGGGCACAATCGACGCTAAACGTAAACCAGAGGGGCATATGCGATGACTCAACTCTCTCATCTACGGCTAGACGTTTAGAACGTGACGATAATTCATCAGAGACAACAAAGTAATCAATGACGCTATTTCCATGTACAGAAACATATGTAAAGTGTTCTGATAAATCAGGAGTGCAGTTACCGTTTAAAATATGCATACTAAAAGATGTACAAAGGGAAAGTAGCTCCCAACCAAATTGGTTAGCCACCTTGTCCTCTGATGACCTGGTGCAAACGTAGGGATCACATCGCTTATCGGCGCTATCCATTTCATCGACAGGGCACACGTTAGATTGATACTGGCCTGTTCTTGCGTTTAAGTCTCCACAAAGAATGACCTGCAAATCTCCATGTTTTCCAAACATGTCAAGGAGACAACACTCTAACTCATCGATATGGCATTTAGTCTGTTTCGTGTTATAATATGGCGACGTGGTTGGAGGGACATAGGCTGCCATGAAAATAATGTCTCCCTCTGTATTAAGCAATGTTTTGGAAAGTTTTAAGCATAAGATATGATCATATTCAGTCTCAACATGATAGACTAACTTACTTATATCTTTCTTTACGAGAACAACGACGCCCCCTGACCTCCTACCATGACTCGTTAGCTTCCTAGCCGATTTCTGGAAGATTTGAAAATCACTAAAGTGCCGTGATAGGTCGAATGCTTTATCCAAAAATGTCTCTACAAGACAGACAATATCGAACTTCAGGATATAGCCCAGAAAATCAGGATCAGGTAGCTTAGAAGCCAAGCCATCGACGTTCCAAGTGAGAAATTCTAACGTGCCCTTACCACCTTCTACTGCCGATGTGACGTGCCCGTGCCGTCAGTCACTGATTTTACTGCCACCAAGCATCGTGTCGATACGTCCTTGGCGTTGGCCTGTGGCGCCATGGCCTGCCCCCCGGGCAGTGCCAGCGGTGGAACCCGTCTGGAGCCTGCTGCGTGTCTTCACTCCCGGGTGATCGGCTGTGGCCGTGTACCCGGCACCGCCGGGTTGACTGCTTGCTCCGCCGTCCAGCTGAGCCCTCCGACCCCCACTGCACCCGCCACTGTCGTCACTGGAGATGACGGTGGTCGGTGAGCCTCTACCCCGCCCCCTGCCCGCGTATATTGGGGTCTGTCGGTTGACCCTGTTGTCTACGCCTCGCTGGGGGGAGGTAAGGGCGTCTACGCTGGATGTGGTGATGGGAGCAGCAGGGGACTGGGGCGGCCGACAGGGCAGCGATGGGAAGTCATGGGACGAGGTGGTAGCCTCCGTGTTGGGACTGCTGTCTCTGGCTTGTCGTTCCTGCTGCTCACCTCGGTGCTCCCTGGGTCTCTTGTGCAGCCTCGTTCCTCGGTAGTAGGCCGTGAAGCCCTGGTCTCGGAGCTCCTTGAGCGTGGTTCGCTGTCTCGGTGTCAGATCGTCGTTCATGGAGACGTCAGCTGACCTCAGGCTCTGTCTAGTGCTGCGGTTGGCGATCAGTGCACGCTTGTCGTTAGCGTTGTGCAGCTTCACCAGGATAGGGCGAGAGCGCTGTTCGCTATGCTGTCCGAGGCGGTAAGCTCGGTCAAGGTCGTCTAGCTGCCACTCCTTGCCCGTGTCATCGTGTAGGTTAATGGTGTATAGCACTGCTCTGGCACAATCCTGTCCTGTTTCACCAGACGTCTCAGTGACACCGTAAAAAATAACATGGTTACGCCTAGAATGGATACGTTGTTTCTCTATTTCTTCGTCAAGTTGATACATCTTGTTTTCCAGTGCAGCAGTGCGTTTTTTCATATCATCCATGGCTTGTTCACCCTCTTTCAGTTTCTGTGATATGTTATTTAATTGGCATGACATCCGATCTACCTTTGCACTGAAGGAATCAATTTTGTTGCCCAGATTCATTTCCAGTCTATTTTCCAGCCCGTTGATAAGCTCCTCCATTTCTGGCAGTGGCCCTGGGTTGAGTTCGATGTCGCCGCACAACATTAGAAACATGGCAGTCGAAATGTTTACATACCGTGAGTGACACGCATTGCCAGCTTGTCTAGCAGACGGGTGTTTCCACTGTAGCATGTCCATCGCAGAATACCTGAGAGAGAGAGAGAGAGGTTCAGAGAGTGAGTGACAGAGAGAGAGAGGGGGGGTAGAGAGAGAGTGAGAGAGAGAGAGTGAGAGAGAGAGAGGGAAGAGAGAGAAAGGGAGAGATTCAGATTCAAAACTTTAATACAAAGGGATAAAGGTTTTAGGCAATGCCTAATCTTCCAACCTGTCCCTTTTAGACATACATGACATTATACATTACAATTATATATTTATATAACATGTATTGAACAGCCAAACGAATAACTAATTAACTAAGAATTTGTAATCAGGTTAAAAGTAACAAAACACTAGTTATAATAACGTGGTTCATTGATTAATAAAATGATGATTAAGATGTTATGCAGTAACAGTTATGATTTTAAAGCGTAGGGAGAGAATTATTTTTGACAAAGATATTTTCGAACATTTTTTTTAAAAGATGAAAGGGTTTGACATGTTTTACAGTACATTGGAAGTATATTCCACACAAGCGATCCCCAGTAGGATAAACTAGATTTATACAAATCAATGCGTGGGAGCGGTAGCGTATAATTCAAAAGCCTCGCTCTACCAGGAGGACGCTCAAACAGGTCTTGGATGTATGAAGGTGTTTCATGGTTGTACATTTTAAACATGAAAACACTAGCATTTAAAAAGAACTGCTGATGTAGCGGAAGAATGTTCAGTTGAGTGTATTTTTCTTGAGTAGTCATATTGGGATCTCGGTTTAATAACTTTACACCTCTCTTGTGAAGTGTGTTTATTTTCTTTATATGAACATCACTGGCATTGCACCAGACAGTAGATGCATAGCAAATGTGAGAGAGACAGTGTGCGTGGAAAAACATTTTGAGGGCATCCACAGAAACAACGCACCAGAGCTTGTTAAGTAAGAAAAGGTTCCTAGAAACTCGTTTATAAACTGTATCAATGTGAGAGCGCCAGTTAGGTTCATCATCAATTACAACTCCAAGCACACGGTGTTGATGGACTTGAGCAATGCTAACTGTACCATGCATAAGATCAAGGCTCAGAGGCTGTCGCTGGTGTTTTTGTCTTGTGGTTATTAACATGCTTTTTGTTTTCTTAGGATGCAGTGCCATTCTGTTACAATTACACCAATCATTAATATTTGCTATACTTTCTTGGAGTACTTTTCTTATGAGATTTATATCTGTATTACTGCTGTGAAGTGTTGAGTCATCCGCAAAAAGATCAAGTACAGCATTTTCTTGTTTGAGGTGTAATGGTAAATCATTAATGTATAGTCCAAACAGTAAGGGACCAAGGATAGAACCTTGTGGGACTCCACATTTTACAGTGCCTTGTGATGAATATGAACCGTTTAGGTAGACTGCTTGTTTCCTATCTGACAGATATGATGTAAAAAAGGACACAGATGAGCTATTTTGCAGGTAAATAAGTAATTTGTCCAACAAAATAGCGTGATCAACTAAGTCAAATGCTTTCCTGAGATCAAGGAATACCGCTCCAACCATTTCACGATTGTTTATTGCTTTTAGCCAGGTATCACAGAGCCGGGTAAGGGCAGTATGACATGAATGTTTAGGACGAAAACCTGATTGATAAGGATGAAAAATATTGTTTTCTTCAACATATTTAAGGAGATGGGTGTGTATATGCTTTTCCAGGGGTTTAGACAGTATAGAGAGAATAGATATCGGTCTGTAGTTGTCAAGGCTATCGGTGTCTTTTGACTTTGGTACTGGAATAACTTTAGCCGTTTTAAACACTGATGGGAAGACATTCTTCCTGATAGAGAGATTGTATACATGGGTTAAACTGTTTACAATATAAGGAAGTGACATTTTTACAATTTGTGAATTAAGATTGTTTGTGTCCATTGTTTTTTTGTTATTTAGTTTATTTAGTACATTATTAGAGAGAGAGAGAGAGAGAGAGAGAGAGAGAGAGAGAGAGAGAGAGAGAGAGAGGGTGGAGAGGGGGAGAGAGATAGCGAGAGAGTGAGAGAAAAAGAGAGAGGGGGAGAGAGAGAAAGGGAGAGAGAGAGGGAGAGAGTCAGAGAGAGGGAGAGAGAGAGAGGGGGGGGAGGGGAGAGAGATAGCGAGAGAGAGAGAGAGAGAGAGAGAGGTAGTCCGGCCCTGGGTCTATCCGAAAGAGGTCCCCGTGTTTCCAACAGATAGTTAAGTACACTTACCTGTTGACGCTTGTTGCTCTAGGTTCGTCCTCGACATGTCAAGCTCGATGCGGTGGAAGATGTTCAAGTCCACGGGGTCGGCCAGCATCCCCCCCTACTCCTGGCGTTTCCCCTTCCTCGACATCAACTTCTACCACCGCAACGCCACCCACGTCTGGGACAACGACCAGCGGATCTTCTCCTCCTACATCTACCCCCGGGACTGGATCCTCCCCCTGACCACCCGGCCTTTCCATGGACGATGGTGGCCTGCTCCCCGCGACGTGGAGAAAGCTTTGACACTGAACTACCAGATTGACACGTGCTACACGGGGTACTACAGCCACCGACTTGAAAAGGTCAAGGCGAGAACAGCGGTACGGACCGTGCCGTGCAGTGGACTGCAAGGGGCGCTGCCGTTGGTCAAGAGGGTGGTGACTGCATCGGGCTGTAACGAAACCCTGTACCTAGGGGATCGCGTGCTCGAACACCACTGGTTTGACAACTCCAAGTGTGCACGTGGATACTGGTAGGTCTCATGTAGAGCGATGGGCTGTGGTGCACGAGAAGGTTTTCGATCTATCAACACTTCTGTAAAGCGCCATAACGAGGCTTTGGGAAAATAATGGGTCTAGAGAACGCAAAATAAATTATTTGGAAATCGCTCGCTATCCAGGGAGAGTAGCCCTGATGTTATCTGACGGTAAGTGTTCAAACGAAACGCTGTAATTAATGTATGTAAACGCCTGGGGGTGTCTGTGGCCTTAAACTGGTGGTTTACAGGAGGCGGAGGGTGCCTTTAAGAGAAGATATGACGTGCTACAAGCGCAAGTTATAAATCAAGTACCGAGGTCACCATATAACTTATTTTACTGCATTGTCCAAAAGCCATATATTCGCTTCATTAACTGCTAGGCAAAAAACCCAGATCACATTCATAAGCAGACCACAGTCATGCAATAACATTATATGACATTTTTTATGATGTAGAAATGTACTAACCTGCTCACGAATTCCGTCATTTCTGTGTCACATTCTTAGATATTTTACATGACGATTTTTTCTTTTTTTAATCAAGAATTTTACGTCATTGTTTGCTTACATTCATTTCACTGAAGAAGGGCGTGGCCCGAAAGTCTTTGGAACTTGGTGTTTACTGTGTTTTTTTCTAATTAATTCTTAGATATTGAGTGAAAACAATGTTTCCCTCGAGGTTTCGGTTGAGGCAGGATCGATTAGTAGTATATATAGAAGTGCGATAGCTTGAAATTCATCTGTTCTTAGCTTCTGAGTGCAACTTAAATTGTGGATATGGGTGCGTCTCAGAAACTGATCCTTTTGTGTGTGCCATAATCAAATTAGCCCACAATTGAAACATACTAAATTTTAAATCATGATATTGGTATTTTTGAGAAGTAAAATGAATAAAGAAATAGTACAAACAAAACTGAGTATTTTGCATGATTATTATGAAGGTTGTTTTGCGAAAGAAATGATTAAATGCGTGAAAAATGGAGGTCTGATCTGTGACATGAACCATCAACTAGTTTTGTACCTCACTACAAGAATCGTTTAGAATGTCCAAGGACTGCTATTTTTGTTATGTGTGTTTGGTTTAAGTGTACTTGACAGTTGAAATGTTATTTTGTCCACAGAATTGTTTTTTTAAACGAAATTAATCGCTTGAAAGTTTGCCATCACTGTCGTAACATATGTTTCCGCACGCGTGCAACAGCAACAAGTCCTAAATTTGAACTTTAGAATTTGCATATTCATTTTCAACACGATCTTGACATGAAAGGGCATAGAAAATCGCTAAGATAAATGTTATTTAAGTATTATTTTCTCAAAATTGCATCTGCAAACTAAGTTGAAAGTTGCGCAATATGACATGCTTCTTCAAAATTCCGTTACGATGGTGAACGGTTTTGCAAATAATGTTCAGAGTTTTGAAGAAAGATTAGAACTATTTTGCGCGTAGTGACTTAGAGGTGCGGGTGACTACGCATGCGCAGTTACAGAGAGAAATAGTTCAGCTTCCAGCAGCGAAGAAAGATTTCGAGAATGTTTCCGAAGTCTGTGATTTTGTTACGACAGTGATCAACACCCAAGGTTCTTAAGAAAAGGTGAGTTTTTGCTGCTATGATATTCTATGAAGTGAAAAATTAGGCTACACATTTGTTAATAATAGTTTTTCTTTCGATTTCACGTAGTCAAAACTTGACTAAATGTTTTAACATAGAGGGGGAATCGAAACGAGGGTCGTGGTGTATGTGTGTGTGTGTGTCTGTTTGTCTGTGCGTGTGTGTGTGTAGAGCGATTCAGACTAAACTACTTGACCGATCTTTATGAAATTTGACATGAGAGTTCCTGGGTATGATATCCCCGGACGTTTTTTTCTTTTTTTCGACAAATACTTTTGATGACGTCATATCCGGCTTTTTGTAAAAGTTGAGGCGGCACTGTCACACCCTCATTTTTCAATTAAATTGATTGAAATTTGTGTAAAGCAATCTTCGACGAAGGCCGTACTTCGGTATTGCATTTCAGCTTGGTGGCTTAAAAATTAATTAATGACTTTGGCCATTAAAAATCTGAAAATTGTAATAATTTTTTTTTTATATATAAAACGATCCACATTTACGTTCATCTTATTTTACATCATTTCCTGATTCCAAAAACATATAAATATGTTATATTTGGATTAAAAACAAGCTCTGAAAATTAAAAATATAAAAAATTATGATCAAAATTAAATTTCCGAAATCCATTTAAAGGAACGGTAAGTGTCAATGTTTTCTTTAATTGTAAAAGTTGTATGTTCAATGGAATGGTAAGTCTGAACAAAATAATTATTTTATTTTGTTTTTAGCCAGTGAATGTGGATGCATCAAAATCTTGATAGACATTAAACAAATTCATGTTAGTGAAACTAGTACACATATTGCATCAATCTTTAGTTGAAATCGCAGGTACTTGCATGTTTCAGGTGCAAGAGATTCGACCTGATGAACTGGTGGTAACGTTCCTTCGAAGGAAACCGGAGGGGAACTACTATTGCTTTCCAGGGATCGATGATATTTCCTTAGTCCCTACATCTGATGCAACCATGATTCGTGACCCCACCTTCAATGCCAGGGGGCATTATTTCTTTTAAAATAAATTAATTAACTGCAAGTGGCAACTGTTCTATATGTAACCAATGCCTTTGGTTTATTGTCTCAACAATTGAATGAACCACTTTTGAACATTTGCATTCTTCATGTCAAACCTTATAATACATGTCTGGTTGTTCGTTTCCGAGTTACGTGGGTGATGAACTTTTCATTAATGTTTCTCTTTTTTGGGGCCAAGTTTGCTTGATTTTGTCCAGCTTTTTTTCTTTCTGTTCCTGTTTTAGTGTTTGGCATTTTACCTAAGAAGAATCTGGTTGCAAAATCAGCTTCATTTAGTAAAGTTTGTGGGAAAAAGCATAACCGTTTCTTTGTTACAAAAGTGATGTTTCCATGTTACATCGGTGACCATTTTGCATTCTTTTGGGATAACTTTCTAACATTTTGTCTTAGAGCAACAAATCTTTGTATATATGCTATTGTGAAGGTTAAATGTCAATAAGACTGAATGAATGCCATGTATCAACATGTTCTGATAAGGATATCATTAATTAATTTTCATTTTTGTATTGAAATTTTGACGAATGCATGGAATTTTGAAAAAAAACATTATTTTGTTGTTTGCATGTAGTCATTTCATATTGAACTCTATAATGGCTTGTGATTCAACAATAATAACTGAATAAAAGTCGTTTTCAGCCTTATAAATGCAGTTTTTTTGTCTTTTATTGTTTCCATGTTACACGGGTGATTTTGCACACATGGTCCAAATAATGCTCAATATATGGCAAACTAAAGGCAATGTTATATTTTTTCTTGTTTAAACTGAAAAGGTACACCCTGAGAAGTGTGTAAATAGTATTATCAACGTTTTCTGGGAAGATTTTACTTTTGGTGATAATGTCACAAACAGAGGACGAGATTCTGAGACGCACCCATATCTAAGTAATCTGAAATCTTTTTCTACTTGCGTAGTGTAATAGTCTCAACCCAGTTGTTCCCAAAGCTATAAAGCATGTACCACTTTTCAGCTGGTTTCTATTTTTATATTTAGTCAAGTTTTGACTAAATATTTTAACATCGAGGGGGAATCGAAACGAGGGTCGTGGTGTATGTGCGTGTGTGTGTGTGTGTCTGTGTGTCTGTGTGTGTGTGTGTAGAGCGATTCAGACTAAACTACTGGACCGATCTTTATGAAATTTGACATGAGAGTTCCTGGGTATGAAATCCCCGAACGTTTTTTTTCATTTTTTTGATAAATGTCTTTGATGACGTCATATCCGGCTTTTCGTGAAAGTTGAGGCGGCACTGTCACGCCCTCATTTTTCAACCAAATTGGTTCAAATTTTGGTCAAGTAATCTTCGACGAAGCCCGGGGTTCGGTATTGCATTTCAGCTTGGTGGCTTAAAAATTAATTAATGACTTTGGTCATTAAAAATCTGAAAATTGTAAAAAAAAAATAAAAATTTATAAAACGATCCAAATTTACGTTTATCTTATTCTCCATCATTTGCTGATTCCAAAAACATATAAATATGTTATATTCGGATTAAAAACAAGCTCTGAAAATTAAATATATAAAAATTATTATCAAAATTAAATTGTCGAAATCAATTTAAAAACACTTTCATCTTATTCCTTGTCGGTTCCTGATTCCAAAAACATATAGATATGATATGTTTGGATTAAAAACACGCTCAGAAAGTTAAAACAAAGAGAGGTACAGAAAAGCGTGCTATCCTTCTTAGCGCAACTACTACCCCGCTCTTCTTGTCAATTTCACTGCCTTTGCCGTGAGCGGTGGACTGACGATGCTACGAGTATATGGTCTTGCTGAAAAATGGCAGCTACTTGACTAAATATTGTATTTTCGCCTTACGCGACTTGTTGTTTTATAT
>NW_027127241.1:0-12500 GCF_037325665.1 Littorina saxatilis
CACACACACACACACACACACACACACATACGGACGAGGAGCACCTTAGGTACCGGTCATACGCAGACGGATCTGTGTGACTTCTGTACGTACGAAATCCACATTAGGTACCGTTTGGCTATACACAGTGTGTAACCCGTACGGACGAAGGCGTTAAGTACCTGTTTCCTATACACACTGATGGTTGTGTTATAGTGTCAGTAAAGTGTGAATAGGTGAGGATGGAACTTTAACCGTCGATCACTTTACATGTATAACCTCAATTAATATGTTGCATGTTTTGCTTTTGATTTGTATGTTCCTTACTTTGTCATTTTGTTGTTTATGTTTATTTGCTTGTTTGCTTACTTGTCGATTGTTTGCTGGTTCGTTCGTTTACTTTGTTTATTTGTCATGTTGCTTTACTTGTTTATCATTTATTAGAAGTAAGGACCGGTTGTAAGAAAAGGCGTCACCTTAAACCTCTATCCTTGAAAAATAAAGTTCCATCATCATCATTATCATCTCTCTCTCTCTCTCTCTCTCTCTCTCTCTCTCTCTCTCTCTCTCTCTCTCTCTCTCTCTCTCTCTCTCTCTCTCTCTTTTTACATTTAGTCAAGTTTTGTCTGTGCCGGTGTGCGTGCGCGTGTGTAGAGCGATTCAGAGTAAACTACTGGACCGATCTTTATGAAATTTGACATGAGAGTTCCTGGGTATGATATCCCCGGATATTTTTTTCTTTTGTTCGATAAATGTCTTTGATGACGTCATATCCGGCTTTTTGTAAAAGTTGAAGCGGCACTGTCACACCCTCATTTTTGAATCAAATTGATTGAAATTTTGGCCAAGCAATCTTCGACAAAGGTCGGACTTCGGTTTTGTATTTAAGCTTGGTGGCTTAAAAATGTATTAATGACTTTGGTCATTACAAATCTGAAAATTGTAAATAATTGTTTTTTTATAAAACGATCCAAATTTACGTTCATCTTATTCTTCATTATTTTCTGATTCCAAAAACATATAAATATGTTATATTCGGATTAAAAACAAGCTCTCAAAATTAAAAATATAAAAAATTCTGATCAAAATCAAATTTCCGAAATCGATTAAAAAAACAATTTCATCTTATTCCTAGTCGGTTCCTGATTCCAAAAACATATAGATATGATATGTTTGGATTAAAAACACGCTCAGAAAGTTAAAACGAAGAGAGGTACAGAAAAGCGTGCTATGCAGCACAGCGAAACCATCACCGCGCTAAACAGTCTCGTCAGTTTCACTGGGTTTTGCGCGAGCGGCGGACTACGGTCACTGTGAAAAAATGCAGTGCGTTCAGTTTCATTCTGTGAGTTCCACAGCTTGACTAAAATGTAGTAATTTCGCCTTACGCGACTTGTTTTTTTGGGGTTTTTTTAAATTGGAGAAAACCGGTTTCTTTTTTTGTTGTTTTTTGTGTGGTTTGCATGGTTGTTTATACAAAAAGCAATTGAGGAGCCATAGATGGTTACTTTTTTTTTCTCCTTTTTTTTCTTTTTTTGTTTTTCTTATTCTCGTCCATCCGCTCCCTCCCACCCCCCTCATAATATTCACAAACGTCATATATCACTTCACCTCATCTCGACTTATACATTACTCACAATCTTCTAATGTACATTTTATTTTCCAATAATGATACTATTCAAATCGTATCTATCACCATACTAATATTTACTAATACACATTTTTGCAATCAAAATAATGTGATTAAGTACCTTATTATTTTGGCATATATTACTAGGTTGATAACCAAACAAGACATCGTGTTCTGAGAGGTGCACATTTGATCCTGTATTTCTAAAAATATAATGGACAACATTTTCCCAAAAGCTCGTCAACTTCTCACATTGACAAAAAAAAGTGTTCAACATAATCAATGTGTTTACAAAATGTACATAATTTTGTTTCTCTAATTTTCATTTTATTTAATAATATATTCGTGGGATAAATATTATGTAATATTTTTCATTGTAACAATCGCAATCTTTCTTCTTTTGTACATTTGCTTGCTAACAGCCAATGACTGTGATCTAGTTTAACCTGATATTTATGTAACCAAAATGTAGCAGCGCAAGGCTCGCTCGCTTTAGACTGGACTATCAGCATGCGAATCTTTCTCGCGGAGGGGTTAATGATCACAGGGTTCCGTGTGTCAAGGTCATTATTGTGTTCGCCTGCTCGCGGGCTGGCTGTGTTTTTGCGAAGTGCAAGCGCTCGCACAGCAGTCTTCACTGCGCGGTACTCAAAAAATCTAGAGGGACTGTATCCTTTCTTTGTGCACAGCTGGTTAAAAGGAATCATATCTCCGTTAACCCAAATATCTTTCACCATATTTAAATGCGCTTCTATCCATTTTTTTAAATATAAGCTTTTATTTTTATAAACCACTTTTATATTGTTCCACAAACATTGATCGCCAAAGCGATCTTCTCTCTCATAAATCAATGCTTTATTATGGATTCATTTTAAGAGAACTTCTGTCTAAAAGTTTGATCGAATGCATTCAATACCTTGGTTTTAGTAGTGTTGTGGCTTTAAAACAAAGTAAATTTCTTCCCAATACCTGATAAAGACTTAACGGAATCGTTGTCCACGGTTCATGTTTTTGTTGTTGAAGTTTTGCTGCCCATGTCAGTAAAAAAGAAGTCTGCATATCGTGGACGTTTATCATGTTAATACCACCTTCTTCCACCACATTACACAATACATTTCGTTTAACTTTTTCAAAGGCTTTTGTATTTGAATACTTCCTTTTCCAGAGAAACCTGAACAAAATAGTATTCAACTTATCGAGAACTTTAACAGGAGCAAGAAGCGCCTGCATAACGTAAACAAATTGTGAAACTAAGAAGGACTTAATAATACATAATTTGCCGCTTATACTTAAATTTCTTCTTGACCATCTGCAAATGATTTGTTCAACTTTTTCAAGTCTTTTTGGACCAATTTTCCATAATTTCAGAGGCCGGGATGTCATTTTTAAAACTGACTAATTCCCATGATTTTAACCTGGGTATTCCATTTAATATCGCAATATTTCTCTTGACAGTTTTTACGCGATCCCTACAACATTGCTTCCGTTTCACTTTTATTTAATTTTAAGCGAGATATATTGGAAAAATCATCAATAATTTTCAAAACCGTTTCCATGTCGTTTTTATCTTGAAGTAAAACAGTTATGTCATCGGCGTACATAGCCAGTTTCAAGATACGCGATGTTTGTTCTGCAAAACCTACATCTGGTAAGGCAAATCCTTTAATATTGGGGTGACTTCGGATTTGTGTATTGCTAATAATTCTACACTTATTTCTTCCGAAATCTAACCCATATAATTTATGCAGCTCGTGGTGTTTGTCATTAAACCAATATGTAATGCTATTTGAGACCGTGGAAGAGCCAGGTTGGTTATTGCCCTTTTAACTTCTCTTAAAACTTTAATCCATTTAACAAATTTTTCGCCAAAACCAAATTTTTTAAAGGACCAGACCACATAGTCTTTTGAGATGGAATCGTAGGCTCGGGCGTAGTCAAGGGCAAGTAATATACCTGCTTGATTTCTTTCATTAGCGTAATTAATGACATCATCAATTAATCTAATCAAGTTACTTGCCTTTCTTCCCTTAATACATCCTGTCTGATCTTCTGACACGAGGTCAGAAATAACACCAGATACGCGCTGCGATAAACATGTTGCCAGCATTTTATAATCTGTATTGGTTACAGATATAGGGTTTCCAATTCTTAAGGCTATCTCTCGGCAAATCTTTATCCTTATGGATCAACGTGATAACTGCTCTTTTCTGAGTATCTGACAATTCACCGACTCTAAATGCACTTTGAAGGGAATTAACCACCATCATTTTTACTTTAGGCCAACATTTTTTCATGAAACTTGTAGTCAATCCGTCTAAACCTGGTGACGAACCATTTTTTAATAAAGACAGCGCCCTGCCGATTTCTAACACGGTAAAATCAGTTTCCAAACCATATTTTCGTTCGTCATTTAACTGAGGAATATTTAAATTAAGAACTTTACTTTCAGCATCCTCCTCAACAAAATTCCCATTTTTATCAAACACGTTATTGTAAAATCTCACTTGCTCCTGTAAAATTCCTTTTTGCGTCGTTATTGAGAGCCATTTTCATCTATTAATCTGTCCATAAATTTTCAATCAGCTTTCACTTTTTCCATATTTAAAAAATATAATATCACTTCACATGCACAATTCTATATAACATATTACAACCAAACACAATAGCAAATAAGCAAAAAAACTCAGAACATGGTTTGAAAGGGTAGCTTTATTGGTCTTTTTTTCGAACGAATGTAAGGATCACTATATCCCGCCAAACCGCAACACGGTGGCCTAGTGGTAAGGCGTCCGCCCAGTGAGCGGGAGGTCGTGGGTTCGAACCCCGGCCGGGTCATACCTAAGACTTTAAAATTGGCAATCTAGTGGCTGCTCCGCCTGGCGTCTGGCATTATGGGGTTAGTGCTAGGACTGGTTGGTCCGGTGTCAGAATAATGTGACTGGGTGAGACATGAAGCCTGTGCTGCGACTTCTGTCTTGTGTGTGGCGCACGTTAAATGTCAAAGCAGCACCGCCCTGATATGGCCCTTCGTGGTCGGCTGGGCGTTAAGCAAACAAACAAACAAACAAACAAACAAAATATATCTCGCCAACTAGAGTTATTACGGCTTGTTGATTTTGCCAATACAAAAGTCATTTTTTCTCACTTCATTGGTGCAAACAGTGTAATATTGTGTTGTAAATTCTATTGTTATGCGATTGTTGTTATATTTGTAAGCATAAGAGAGAGAGAGAGAGAGAGAGAGAGAGAGAGAGAGAGAGAGAGAGAGAGAGAGAGAGAGAGAGAGAGAGAGAGAGAGAGATTTTTCACTCCATCAAAGTATCTCCTTTTGAATGCTACTAAATATAAGTCAGGGAATACGTCTAAAAATGGCCTCCAAATTCCAGGAAATATGTATATTACCTGGATATTTTAGGGTGAAACAGGGAATACGTATAAATCAAATCTCTTATATTATTAAAAGCTGCATCAAAAGGTGTGCAACATTGATATCGGGACTACACAAAATAGAATGTTTATATAATGGGTGGTGGTGGATAATGCTGTCTGGATTAAAATATAAAAAGAGGTAAACAGGTGGCGAACTGTTAAGTTTCACTGACGGTTTAGTCTTCAGTGACAATGCAAATAACAAATCAGAGGTGATTCTTGCTAAACATCAAGCTTTTATTTATTCGTATGAATTTAGCAATGAAAAACGGATTGACAATTAAGGGTAAAGAGAGAGGGGGGGAGAAAGAAGGAGGGGGAGAGAGAGGGAGGGGGAGAGAGGGAGGGGGGGGGGAGAGAGGAACGGGGGAAGAGAGGCAGGGCGAGAGAGAGGGATGCGTGGGGCTGGCGGTGGGGGTTGGGGGGGGGGGGGGGGGGGGCGTGGAGAGGAGCAGCTAGTCGTAGAGCGGTTCGACTCGCGCAGTGGCTATACATTACACGGTTCGCGTGCCATCAATTAGCACGTCGTCAAGCAGGTAACCCGCTGAGAAACCTACTGGAGAGCTAGAGAGACAGCTGGACGCATTCCTTGTTTATGGTCAGCAGATTAATGTACTGCCACACTGAGATTGAAGTCGCAGAGGGTTACATCGGACTGGGTGGCCGAGTGGTAACGCAGTTGCGCTCGGAAGCGAGAGGTTGCGAGTTCGACCCTGGGTCAGGGCGTTAGCAATTTTCTCCACCCTTTCCTAACCTAGGTGGTGGGTTCAAGTGCTAGTCTTTCGGATGAGACGAAAAACCGAGGTCCCTTCGTGTACACTACATTGGGGTGTGCACGTTAAAGATCCTACGATTGACAAAAGGGTCTTTCCTGGCAAAATTGTATAGGCATAGATAAAAATGTCCACCAAAATACCCGTGTGACTTGGAATAATAGGCCGTGAAAAGTAGGATATGCGCCGAAATGGCTGCGATCTGCTGGCCGATGTGAATGCGTGATGTATTGTGTAATAAAAATTCCATCTCACACGGCATAAATAAATCCCTGCGCCTTGAATATGTGCGCGATATAAATTGCATAAAATAAAAATAAAATAAATAAATCCCTGCGCTTAGAACTGTACCCACGGAATACGCGCGATATAAGCCTCATATTGATTGATTGATTGACATCCTCATATAGTCACAGTATACTGACACCAGTCCTAGCATGATAGAGCGGCTGTCACTATAGGTGTCTCTCTTTGTGTGTCTGTATCATATTACTTGTGATTAAAACAAAAAATGCCTGATAGGAAACAAATAGAAAAAAATGTTATGACAGAGATTCCCCTAATATTTCCGAATGTCATTTCTACAATGACGCTTTGAATAACGTCTTGATAAAAGTTGGTTGACGTGAAATGTGGCTTGAAAAAAAAGAGCATTAAAACCTTTAACGTAATGCAACAAGCAGAGAATGCAGAGAATATGGAATATTAGCTGTCATAGGGGTACGATACCAGTTAATCACGTTTAACCGAATGTTTGGAGATTCGAGAGTGGAGGGTGTCATTATTGAAGAGAGAGAGAGATGGAGAGAGAGGAGAGTTGGGAAAAGAGAGAGTGTGTGTAAGAAGGTGAGAGACAGAGGGCGATGGGGAGAGGTTGAGTGATCATATGAGGGGTGTTGTCAATATTAGAAAGATAGAGGGGGAGAGAAGGAGAGAGAGATGGGAGGGTGAAGAAAGAGAGAGAGTGTGTAAGATGCCTCCATAAGAGATGTAGCCTAGAATAAAAGCAATGTCCCTCGATGCATGTATTATTTCTCTTAACGAGTATAAAATAAGTTATGTAAGTCATTTTTCGTAGGCCTAATATGAAAACAATAATGTTGAAGTCTGAATCCAGTATCATTATTTTGAACTGTTTCGGTCTATACATGTAGTCTGCTTAAAGCAGAACGCTTCCGTGTAGCATAAATATATAGAGATTACAGTCATCGAGTGAGGGACCGACAAATATTGAAACTCGAGGATGATTTTTTTGTGGTATCAACCGAGACCGTAGGTCGAGGTTGATACCACACAAAAAAATCATCCGAGAGTTTCAATATTTTGTGGTCCCTCACAAGATGACGTTTGTGTAATTTGTGTATACAATGATAAATTGATTGTATACAATGATCAATCTCTATACCTTCCTGTCACTGGAAGCAGCAACACTTGAAAGCATAAGTTCCCTTGACAAACGTCATTTATGATTGGCGTCATCTACGAATGACGTCACTGTCTAGACAAGACAAGTGCCGGTATCGGCAAACCTTGTCGCGGCAAAGGGCTATGACCCGTGCCTTGATACCATTGAGATCATAGGAGATGCACAGCAGTGCCGATACCAGGTTTCTTTAGCTTCACTTTAAAATGATATCAGAACGATAGTTATTCACTCGAAAGTGAACACAGGAGAGTTGTATACATATCTTTCATGTTCTCTTGGGACGGGCCAGGGAATGTGCTACAAACTAACGCTTGCTTATTAGCAAGCCCAGTCAGTTCTGTACGCGAGTAGTGAAACAATGATGATAGCGGTCAGTGGATCAGTTACCAACATTCCTACTGACATCTGGTAGTGATTTAGTCTTGATGGTGATCGGTGCTTTCCTTCGTTAGCCACTGGACTTGTCAGTTACATTTTGACGATTATCTGAGCGACCCCTTTTACAGAAAATTCAAATAGCAACCGAACCCATTCATGGAAGATCATATAGGATGTACATTAGGTCCCTAATCACGAAGACGGTCACCTAGAAACTCGCTCAAATATGTGATTTTTCTTGATACATTGTTAACTAATCTAAAAGATTGGAGTTTTCCTAACAATACACACACACACAACGTATTCGTTTTGATAACAAAAATAATGATATGGCATGTATCAATAGCCGGCATGTGATAATGGGGTAACAAAATAATAATTAACAAGTGACCATAAGGATCCTAATACTTTCCGTTTATCATCTCGTGCTGTGGTTGTTGTTTTATTATTTAAAGTCTTCTTCATCGAAGACATCTCGGGCTGATTGGTCCTGATATGGCTCAAAAGAGTCGGCTGGACCGAAAGCAAATATCAAGTAAAGTATCTGGGGCTGATAGAACCCTAACGGGTGTAAAGTGAGCATATATTAAAACCCTTCCTGGCCGGATAATATGGTACCTAGGGTCACCAAAGTTCAGAGCTTCTCGGCATCGACTCCGATGAGCATGCTTCCTAATAGTGGTGTCACCAGTTTTATCAGTTTTGGAGAAAAGTGGGTGCAAACGAAAACATTTAAACCATGCCTGACGGGATAATGTTGGCACTAGGATCATCAAACTACAGAGCAAATCAATATCAATCACCACAAACTGGGGCCTTAATTTCGGAGAAAATAACTGTGTCCTTACTGGAGACAATTGAGTTTGTTTGTTTGTTTGCTTAACGCCCAGCCGACCACGAAGGGCCATATCAGGGCGGTGCTGCTTTGACATAGAACGTGCGCCACACACAAGACAGAAGTCGCAGCACAGGCTTCATGTCTCACCCAGTCACATTATTTTGACACCGGACCAACCAGTCCTAGCACTAACCCCATAATGCCAGACGCCAGGCGGAGCAGCCACTAGATTGCCAATTTTAAAGTCTTAGGTATGACCCGGCCGGGGTTTGAACCCACGACCTCCCGATCACGGGGCGGACGCCTTACCACTAGCATTTCCTGACGGGATAATTTTGAGTGACACCAGGGTCATCGATCCGCAGGACATAATTATGAGCGTTTATTCCCATGGACCTCGAGCTCATAGCCAAAATGAGTTTCAATAGCTTTACCTATTTGGGAGAAATGAGTACATATATATGTTAGTCATATTGAGAACAGACACAAGTCAAACGGGATAATTGCACTATGATCAACAAACTACTTTGTTTGAATGCAAATGTGTTGTTTGTCCCCCAGAGTAGAGGGTGGACGTTTGCGTTTGTTCCGGTCAGTCTATATGTCACACAAGTCACTAAAATATCACTCACGCGAACTGTCAAGACGCAAAATAGATAAGTTGGTAAATTGCTCTCCTAACGTGACAAAACGAAAGTGTCTGAGGCAGGAGATCGAATCCCATTGGCGTCGTTAATTTTAAAAAAAGCTCACTTGGTGACGCAGGGGTTTGTCGGACCTGTTCTTCTTAGGGGTTGGGGAGGGGGGAGGTGTTGCGTTGTTGTTGTTGTTTTTTGGGGGAGAAGAACATTGCAGTTATGATAAAAAAATTCTGTCAATATTTGTCCCGCGCTAATCTGTGTGAAATCGCTTACCGTTGCCAATCATAATTCATATATTAATACAGGTACTGGTAGCCTCAGTCACACGAAATTGCTAATTTCTGTGGTACTGGGCAACTTTCACGTTATTCCTTTTGCATGGGCATAGTGGAGGCCACCTCAATCAGGACTGGCTGGGACTAATGTGTTTATTTTTTTTAATTAAGTGGGTTTATTTGAACATTAAATATTTTTACCTACCGCCGGATGCCCTTAGGCACCCCTGAAGCTCGACATGCAGCCGTCCGGGATAAAACTGCCCGAGAATCCAATAAACACTTTAGACAACACAGTATCATGTCAAATCAAGTTCACTCTCAAACCTATCAAGTTATTATTGTTGTTACTTATTGGAATGGCAAACGGAACATCCATTGCCTATGGTTTTTGTAATGTCATAGCTGTATTTCTCCCTGAAACTTTTGCAAATTATTAGTAGGCCAGTTGGTTAGGACACTCTTGCTTCATCACGTTCTAATCACGCACGTTCGAATCCACGCGGTGTCACTTTTTTTCTCCCTTTCCCCTACGCTACATTACTTTTCAGGGAATGTGTGCTGTTCATTGTTATTTTATTTTACTGATACGTTTTTTATAATTTAATTCGTCATCCAGCGGGGACGTTTGCGATTGTTCCATTCCGTAAGTATGTATGTATGTCACAATATAGGAACTGCGATAAATCCTGAACGGCTAAGTATTTTTCAACCAAACTTTGTAGGTAGATGTAGACACACGATAGCCTATTGCGTGCAACATTTATATTGGATAGGTCAAAGGTCAAGGTCATTACGGGGCCCGATGGTCAAAATAC
The DNA here is from genome assembly GCF_037325665.1 of Littorina saxatilis. Lineage (NCBI taxonomy): Eukaryota > Metazoa > Mollusca > Gastropoda > Littorinimorpha > Littorinidae > Littorina > Littorina saxatilis. Next base: position 10,188 of record NW_027127241.1, read on the forward strand.
ATAATCAGCCATGTCTCCCAAAGTTCTGGGAATATTTCAATGAAACTTTTTTTCATTACATACTCTGAGGACGGGTCTACAAAATAGCAGTTAAAAATTACATAATCACAGCAAAAATGTTTTTCTCAGAAAATCGAGTTGAATTTTTTCTTCTTTAATGTGCTGCGTCTTCATGTTTAATTTCATTTAAAAAAAATGGTTGGCTGGTTCCAAAGTTATAAGGGTTTTAACCATCATATTTGTGGTAATCATATGACTGATAGTTATAAGGCTTCGCTGATCAGGGGAGCTAATCTACTCCACTGAATCACCATCGCTTTGAAGCTATGAATACAATAATAAATCAGTCATGATTCAGACAAGATAAGTCGACCATTGCAACAATAATAGCAATTGATAATGGTATGGATTCGCATAGACACTTTAATATCCACACCATCAGTGATTAATGAAAATCATAAAACATTTGTTACATCCCGTGAGGAGCACGAGTATTGCTAGTGATAATAATAATAAACATTTAGAATCCGAATACTTCCTAATGCAAGGAGCCCTAGTCGTTTACATAAACCGAAGATGGGGAGGTAGAACTTTTCTCTCCCTTCTTCAATGCTAGCGTTCTTGGCCAGGGCACGGTAACTTGATACCAACACGAAAAGGAACGCTGAAACCATGGTCCTGTGGCGCCGCTAACCCGTAACCGGTGGTCAGCATCTGAGTTACAGTGCTAGCTCGGCGAAGCCACGGCGAAAGGGCTACGGCTGTAACCCGATAACGGCACCGGCTGATAACAAGTTCACGCTGATATCAATGGCCTTGCTGCATCGCCAACTACCCTTCTGAGGCTCGGGCACCCCGCTGCACCAGCCTCTCCTTTCACCTCTACTTCTGGTGGCCCAATCGGAGGTTCCTCTGCTAGCCACCGATGCTCTGGTTGCTTCAACTTTACGTGATATTTGACATCCTTGACCTCTGATAACATCTAGCCTTGTGTAGAGCACTTGATCACAAAATCAGGACTATTATAATTAAGACAAGTACTATACACTTATAACTTTTTTCATATTTTTTTCTTGCTGTTTATTTTTAGTATTATCATAAAACCATTAATATTACAATTAAGTTCTCATGACCCACAATCTTGACAATAACTGAAATAATGACATCAGTGACTATGCCTTGAAGCTCTTGGACAACATTCAAGTGTGTGATATTTATACTGATATTACTGACTTGAAAAATAACTGTGAAGTAAAATGCTTATACTGTCTTAATATACTGTTTAAAACGTTCGCCAGAGACGTTTCTGTTTAATTTTGGTAGCACTTATTTGAGCCTCGTGCTTTTGTGTTTCTTCATCTTGCCCTTTCTATTGTAATTCGGACTGTTGGATAAATATGTATTTAAACCAAAAGAAGGCGTACTTCTCTTTTTAACTGTCAATAGTTCGATGAAACAACGCATCAGTTCAGGCGCAGTCAAGTCCAGACAAGCCCCTGTCAGTCACTCCAGTACACGCGTTCGGAATGCACGACAAGCTTGATACGGTTAGTTAAACACTTCCCCTCCGCCTTTGGTAACTTGACACTGATAGCGCGGCGGGGAGGTAGCTCAGTTGGTAGCGCGCTGGCTTTGTAGCCAGTCGGTCGCTATCAGCGTGGGTTCGATCCCCACGTTCGGCGAGAGATTTATTTCTCGGAGTCAACTTTGTGCAGACTCTCTTCGGTGTCTGAACACCCCCGTGTGAACACATGCGCACGAAAAAGATCCCACGTTCACAGCGAAAGTCTCAGGGCTTGGAAAACACGAAGACACGCATGCATCATCTCTCGTCTCCGATTATCATGATCGTATTTCGATACTTTGACGAGACAAACCCAATGCTGGTGTGTCGAAGAAGACAGCCACAGCGGGCTTGTTCGAATCAAAGTATCACACCATAACTTCAACGTATTACCAATACCTGTCCCAATATAGACCAGTTGGTCTAAGAGGACGTTAAACCCTAAAAGTCAGTCACACTGATAGCCGAAGGCGCAGCTCCTTTGCCGAGTCCATAAAACAAGAGGCACATACAATACACGCACAGGGGTAGAGGAGACAAAATAGGTGAATAAGAATAATCAGATATGTAATAGTTTTACTGCATTATAACAAACATTTAGGTGTTAATGTTGCTATTTTAAATTAAAGCCATGCTTTTTTTTGTTTAAACTGTGGCGTCATTTTCTGGTTTTGTTTTTGTATCCGGGGTTGTAAGAATTTACATGACAAATACAGGCATGTGATCATGCAGCCGAGTTGCAATGAGAA
>NW_027127241.1:15000-16090 GCF_037325665.1 Littorina saxatilis
TATTCACTTCACTATTGGTCATTCTTTGTCAAAGATTGTTTCTACTCAGTTATTTACTGTCAATGATGCTTGAGACACAAGAGAACGATTGCTGTTATTTTTAAATCTGCAGTGATAACTTTTAGGTTGTGTGTAAAAAGTTGGTTCTGTACGTATATTTCATACGTTAAGTACCTTTGAAATTCAAACCGCTACTACTTGACAAAATGATGAGCCTTATTTACAAAAATAAAGGATCGTAGTTCAAACTGTCTGTCTATGAATGTCTGAATTGAATGTGCTGTCCCGATATACAGGTCGAAATAATATGGCCACCAACATCTCTATTTCTGTGTAATAAAACCTTGGAACCGCAGGCGACGTTAAGTACCGCTATGTCCGTACGGAAAGCACTAAGTACCGCTATGTCCGTACAGAAAGCACTAAGTACCGTTGGTCAAAACACCGGACTACTCCCAATTAAGGCTATGTTTCTACTCAGTTATTTGCTGTCAATGATGATTGAGATACAAGAGAACGATTGCTGTTATTTTTAAATCTGCAGTGAGAACTTTTAGGTTGTGTGTAAAAAGTTGGTTCTGTACGTATATTTCATACGTTAAGTACCTTTGAAATTCAAACCGCTACTACTTGACAAAATGATGAGCCTTATTTACGAAAATAAAGGATCGTAGTTCAAACTAACATGCCTACATATAAACATCATAAACAACACACAAAAGTATTATGTACATGGGTTTTAACATCGCAGGTACTTAGCGCGGTACCTAGTGCAGCCAAGGTCTATGCACGGTACCTAAGGCCCTCTCATACGGACATGCCGGTACTTAGCGTCAGCCTCGCACACACAGACAGACAGACAGACAGACACACACACACACACACACACACACACACACACACACACACACACACACACACACACACACACACACACACACACACACACACCACGAGCCTCGTCTCGATTCCCCCCTCTATGTTAACACATTTAGTCAAAACTTGACTAATGTAAAACAAGTCGCGTAAGGCGAAAATACAACATTTTAGTCAAGTAGCTGTCGAACTCACAGAATGAAAATGAACGCAC
>NW_027127242.1:0-2829 GCF_037325665.1 Littorina saxatilis
CGCTGTCAGCGTGAGTTCGATCCCAGGTTCGGCGGAAATTTATTTCAGAGTCAACTTTGTGTGCAGACTCTCTTCGGTGTCCGAACCCTCCCCCCGTGTACACTACATTGGGTGTGCACGTTAAAGATCCCACGATTGACAAAAGGGTCTTTCCTGGCAAAATTGCTTAGGCACAGATATTAATTGTCTACCTATACCCGTGTGACTTGGAATAATAGGCCGCGTAAGGTAAATATGCGCCGAAATGGCTGCAATCTACTGGCCGTATAAAATTTCATCTCACACGGCATCACTGCAGAGCGCCTAGAACTGTACCCACGGAATATGCGCGATATAAGCCTCATTGATTGATTGATTGACAATCATGATCGTTTCCGTTTTCATCGTGGGCATTTTTCATTCAACAATTTATCAATGGCCGTTTATATTCGTACCGCCGCTCTCCCCCACCCACCCCCCCTCCCCGCTACCCTGGTGTATGCGTTTTTAGGTGTAATCAGCCACCTGCACTTATGGCAGAATGACCGAGGTCTTTTACGTGCCACAGTGGTGAAACGGGGGTGGGACATTGATACCGTCTCTGAGTCTGCACATAATGTTGACCCGTGTCCGTCTCGGCCCGGATTCGAACCTGCGACATTGCACATGATGTTGACCCGTGTCCGTCTCAGCCCGGATTCGAACCTGCGACATTGTCCCAAGTCCACTGCTCTACAAACTGTGTTGGCATAGGCTAACGGCATACGTCAAATGTTGATAGCTGTATTCACGAGTTCTGTGTTTGTTCTTCTTTTCATTATCGTCCAATACCCTGCCGCCACCTCTCCTCCCCCCCCCTTTTTTCCCCCAAGCCATTTTCTAATCTAAAAACTGAGAGAGAAAAAAGATGGCTAACTCTTTGGCTTGGGAGCAGCAAATTGAAAGTCACGCTTCACTGGTTAGACCAGAAAAGTAGCGCAGCATCGATAGCTTGCCCATAACAGACACAATTTCTTCCCTGGTGGAAGGAACTTTTTTTTCCATTTCAGTTTGGGGGTACGCTTTGCACGTGCTCGATTTGATTACCCGAACACGAAGGGACAGAACATTGTCGATAAATGGATTGTCAGTGCTCCTGTCAAGAGAAGACGTGTGCCCAGAGACAGCTATTCTTCGTGTGTGTGTGTGTGTGTGTGTGTGTGTGTGTGTGTGTGTGTGTGTGAAAGAGAGAGAGAGAGAGAGTGTGCGCGCGCGCGCGTGTGTGTGTGTGTGTGTCTGTGACTGTCTGTCTGTATGTCTGTCAGTCAGTGTCTGTCTGTGTGTGTGTGTGTGTGCGTGTGTGCGTGTGTGTGTGTGTGTTTGGAGGGGGGGTAGTGCCAGTCCGTTTATCGGTCCAGACTGGTCTGATTCCTTCCAAAGAATCTGTGAATAGCTTTTACAACTGCTGCAAATTGCTTGTTGTGTGGTCCTGCATTACTGTATTGTTCTTGACTGTATTTGTCGTGCGTGCGTGCTGGTGTGTGTGTGTCTGTGAGTGTGTGTGTCTGTGAGTGTGTGCGTGTGTTTCTGTGCTGGTGCTGGTGTGTGTTTGTGTGTGTGTGTGTGTGTGTGTGTGTGTGTGTGTGTGTGTGTGCCGGCATGCGCGCGTATGTGTGTGTGTGTGTGTGTGTGTGTGTGTGTGTGTGCGTGTGTGCGATCGTGTGCGCGTGTGTTTTCTTTTATTGTTATTCCGTTCCGTCTTAGCTCTTTCTTGTTCAGCGCGTCGCCACCCGTTGGCCTGTTGTGTCTGAGTATTTGTTTGTCTGCTGGCGTCGTTGTCTGTGTGTTTGCATAGCACTAGTACAGTGTCTTCCAGCCCTAATTGTCTCCCTGTACGGGGTTATCTCCCTCTATCTAGTACTTGCTTGTTTATCTGCCCGAAGGAGATTGTAAGGAAAACTCCTCCCTTGAAGAGAGTTCGGATCACCATCTCAGACACAGCATGAGACCATCCCTCCTACACTTGCTAACATACAGAAAAAATACAAAGCCCGGGTATCCACCAAGCCATGAACAACACACCCCCCCCCACCCCCACCCCCACCCCCACCCCCTGTGTGTTTGTAATTTTCCCAGTGTGTATGTGATGTAATGTAATGTAAAGCCTATACATGTTAAAAAAAAAAAAATTTTAAATCCAAAAAAGAGAATACAAAATTTAAAAAAAAAGCCCGGGTATTCTAGTGTCTTACAGCCCTCATTGTCTCCCTGTACGTGGTTATCTCCCTTTATCTAATACTTACTTGTTTGTCTGCCCGACGAAGCCGCAATGGCTCACTCCATCTCAGATCTGGCCAGGCACGGTAAAATATCAAAAACAAAAAGCTTGGATGTGTTGTGCCCAGTGGCATTTATTTTTTTTATTTCTTAATGAATTGTATCCTAAAATGAACTAGTGGCTAGCTTTTTACAAAATTAGTTTATCACAATATTCTTACTTACCACTGCAAGCCGTTTTGTTTGTTTGTTTGCTTAACGCCCAGTCCACCACGAAGGGTGATATCAGGGCGGTGCTGCTTTGACATTTAACGTGCGCCACACACAAGACAGAAGTCGCAGCACAGGCTTCATGTCTCACCCAGTCACATTATTCTGACGCCGGACCAACCAGTCCTAGCACTAACCCCATAATGCCAGACGCCAGGCGGAGCAGCCACTAGATTGCCAATTTTAAAGTCTTAGGTATGAACGGCCGGGGTTCGAACCCACGACCTACTGCAAGCCGTCAGTGTTTTGATTGTCGGTATGTGTCCCAGTGGCACCATGGTTTTGTCGCCTGTAAAAGCCCGGGCAGGTCTATGCTTGATCATA
>NW_027127243.1:0-15000 GCF_037325665.1 Littorina saxatilis
GTGGTGAGAGAAAGGGGGAATGTACGTTCTGGCTCACCGATTCCGACAGACCCTAAATATTAACGCAAAATAGGCTTCTGGACTAAACTTTTACTAAAATGAAACATGCGACAAAATCAGAAAAATACTGCATAAATCCATACAAAAAAAATACAGTAAAGTAAGGTTGTTTTGAACCAATGCCGGGTCTGTCGGAATCAGTAACCCAGAACGTACATTCCCCCTTTCTCTTATACAACATTCTTAAGCTCAATACGCTCTCTCATTTACAAACTTTACTTCATATGTTCTTTCACTGTTAGAATTATATCTGATACATGCAATGTGACTGTCTAAACGAATAGTTAACTCTTTACAAGTGATTCTATTTTTACTTTTTCTTCCCGTCCTATTTGAATCCCCTTTTTTAAAAACTGCTTTTTCAGATCTTCTATATCGAGTGGCTTGTTATATTCAGCTCGTGTTTTTGTTTGAATACTTGCTTTCTTACTTTTGTAGTCATCAAAGTCTGTTTGTATCTGTTTGAATTCTTCGTCAGAAACTTTTGAATCTTCAAGTGCTTTACTGATAGACAGTTTTAGGCTAGACAATTTTGATGATGCAAGAGTGGAAATGGATTCGTGTTTTTCAAGCTTTTTCACAATTTTTTTCATTATAGCTGATGCTATAAATGATAAACCACCAACTGCTGCTGCGACACCACCTAGGATTAGAGAAACTGGAGTCCCTACTCCGGTAGCTAACAGAATTGTTCCCGTTACACCTGCAGCTGATGCAAGGATAGTAGAACCAGTGCTGGCATTAGAAAGGCTGTTGTAAGTTGTTGAGTACTTACGTCTAGCGCGAGAATATTTTTTCTAATTCATCTTCTAGTTGTTTTTGTATATTACTAATGTGTGCCAGTCTGAATTGTTGACTTTCTGCTGCACTTTCATCAATATTAGGATAAAGCTTCACACTGCTAGTCATCTTTTTAATGCAAAATATAAAATATTTATCTTAATTCTCACTGGCCAGTGTTTCTGCTAAGCTTTGAAGCTGTTCATTGCTTAACACCTTATCTGTATAGTAGAAAGCAATCAAATCAAGATAAGTAAGATTAATACTTCTTATTTCTGTTAAATTATTTATATCTGCGTTAACAACAACATTTTGGTTTGACGTCTGTTTTTTTATTGTGTTAGAATCCTTTTGAACAGCAATAAATACTCTGACTTCTTCAACATTTAATGGTCTCCAGTTGAGATTTATTCCTCTCATTAGAACAGTGTTTGTGGTTTCTTCCCTTTTCCTGACAACTATATCAAATATCATAGTTGCATTCTGCCCTATTGGAAGCTTGGGTATAAAATCGACAATGGTGTCAGCGTCCTTTTCAACACTTTGTTTTCTGTGAATGAGATAGTTGTTCTTATGGAAAGGTTTAACTGCAACTTCTCCCCTGCTGTTAAACGCAGGAACAAGGCTAACAATTAGTGGTTTAGCATTGATTGACTTACGGAATGTGTCGTCTTTTCCAACAAGAGTGTATGGACTCACAAATTCAAACTTCATTTCCCAGTCAATCTTTTTTATAACAGGACTAAGTACCCATTTTTTATTCTGATGTTTCCACATGTAGAATGTGTCATCGACAATTGGATCAGGTACATTAACATCACGGATTTGACCTAGTTTGAGGAATCTTGGTTTCTTTTCATCGTCGATTTCCTTTCTCTTGTAATGACCAGTGTCTGTAAACTCGAATGCATACACTGCACCAACTTCAGCATTGCTCTCAAAGTCGATAGCGTCTGCTAAATCTTTCAACTCTATAGTTGAACATGCAACAGGATAAGCTATTGTAGGTCCACTCGACATTTTAATACTCAATATTTTATGGAACTATTTCCAATGTAATGTTAAACAAACAATCAACTGGTTGTCCACTTTGATTTTTTCAGATCAATGTGTAGGAATTCATGACACCCTTCCTCCAAGTCCTTGAACTGAAGTGTCTTAAATGTTGGCACGTGCATTTTACAAAAAGAGGCATCACTCGGTGGAAGAATCCTAAGCAGATCAGAACGCTGATCATTAAACAGATTATAGGATGTGTTAAGCTCTCTCATGTGAACAAACAGTACACTGTTAACATCCATGTCAATGGGACGTGTTCCCTTGTATATTTTTGTAATTCCAAGCATATCAAGGAGTTTGGTTGGAAAGTAAACGTTTACTTCTCTAGTTTTGGGCATAGTAAGAGTAGCAATGAGACTTGCATGATTTAAACTCGCTGTAATACCTACTGGAGCAAACAATTCTTTCTCTAAAGTGCAGAAGTCATAGTAACCATCTTCTACAGAATGTGTTTTACCATTAATTCTAACCCAGTTGTTATTCTTTTTTTTACTGATATTATACCAAGTAACCTTGTACATAATTTCATGCAGTGCAACTTTCATTCCTCCATTTTGATTGTTGATAGGGTTTGCAAGTTTAACTGGCACACCAGTCTTCACATTTGTTAGTGTGATAAACATTTTTTATTCAACAACAAAAATGAGTCAGTATAAATTCAACAAAGACGTTAAATACAAAACTGGACCATATTACAATCCAAAGACTATTTCTTTCCATGAGTTGGACTTTGCTGTAACAGAAACACAATCCATTCGCGTTAAAGTGCCTGACCCATTCCATTCTTACCTAAATCCCCCAATCAAAAATGATAGTGTTCCAAAGATGTGGAACTCTCACCCAATTCAGTTCTATCAGAATCAGTTAAACTTTGCAATATTCTGTGCAACCACAGGATGTGGAGTGTCCTATGCAGACCACATGAATAATTCAAACTTACTGACAAAGTGTGTGTACACATTTCACGTTTACTATCAGTGCAGGAGAATCTTGTCTGAACTTCAGGCACCAATGCCGCATGAAAAGAGCTGGAACCCATTCAACAATAGGATAAACATGAAAGTGTATGAGCGTCTCTGCAATGAATTCAATATAGATTTTAAGACCGACTTTAGGCAAAAGCAAGACAAAAACCATGGCATGGGAACACTATATTTATGGGGTGTCCACAGGAGGTATAATTTTGATTACTGGCCAGGTCATACATCTTTTTCTTCAAATGTGCAGGTACAGTTAGGATCAATAGAACAACAGCACCACAATGCATGGACTACTTTTATATTAGACACCGGCAAAGGTTTCACTGGATCAGGTGTTGAAAGGATCAATGAATCTATCCGAACATATGCGTGGTGCTTGCTAGGCTCGCAGGCACAGACACGATCAAACATAATGAGAACAAGCACAGGGTTTGGTGCACAGAAACAGTTGTTATCAAATTTAGAAGATGTCATAAACTCTGCAGTTGATCTGCCTTCCAGCATCAAAAGGTATCAAGACTCTCTCCGTTATGCAAGATCAAAAGTTGACTTTGCTGTTGGTAACGGCCTTTACATGTTACCTTCTGATCTCCAGCTGCAGATTGGAACAATAACAAATTATAACAATGAAATCATTATTGCTAGTGACACCCAGCCGCTTGGAAAGGGTGAAGAACTGAATTCAGAAATCAGAACGATGTTACAGCCATATCACAATGAACAGAAACAAAGCGTGACAAGTGAAGATCACGCTGCAGGTGAAGATCATTCTGTCACTAGGGATGATCAAGCTGTTAGTATTAGTGATGATCATGAATCGCAGAAGACTGCTCTAGTAATTGGTGGAGTGGGTGTAGGCTTACTTTTGCTTTATTCTCGTTAGCAGAACACCTGCAATTAAAACTATTAGAGTCCAGAGATGTTCAGCCATGAAACCAACAACTTTACCTGCAAAAGATAACAGCCAGCTAACAATTGAACCAATGATTCCTGGAAGTGCATCCAAAGCTTTTGCTGCTAGTTTCTTTAATAGTTCTGCAATGTGTTTGAGTTGTTTCTTTACCCATCCCGGATCAGATGGAGGTGAAGGTGAAGGTGGAGGTGGAGGTGTGACAGTGCCACCTGTGAATGTTAACACTAATGTGCTTATTGCAAATCCTAACGCAGTTAGTATACTAGCTATTGTGATTCCCTGCTCTCTGAAAAGCGTTCTAATTCTTTCAGCAAGAGTTGTGTCTTCGTAAAGGATTCTTTGAATTGTATTTTTTATTCTGCTGACCTGTGTTCTCAGTTGTTCTCTATTGTTACTTAGAACTTCTAACCTTATGGCTTTCTCCTCCTGCAAATCTTTTAAACGCTTAGAAATTCTGTTTTTTACTTCTTGTTCTAGGTTCAAATCATCAGCATCAGCAAGTTTTTGTTTCTCTTTGTTTATATCTTCATCCAGCTGACCTAGTTTTGACAGATTATTTGCTATTTCACCTCTGATGGTTTGTAGTGATTGATTAAGGGCTTCTATTTCTCTCATAGGTAATAGTTCATGTGGAGTCTTCAGTGAAGTTTCCTCAGAAAAAGAAGTCTCTATCTCTTGTATAAGTTGATCAGCCTCATCTGCAAGTTTATTAAGATCTTGCAATGGAACAGATTCTATTTGAGTAGCAGTTGGTAGTCCTAGTTCTGCTTGTTGAAGTAAGGAAACAACATGGGAAGATGATGACCGTGTGCTAGGCACAATATCTAATTGCCTAAGTCGATTAGCAGTAAGTTTTTGTTTTAGTGAAACTTTTGATAGAAACTTAGCAGGATTAGATTTATATGTAAGTTGGACTTTTTCTCCTTTATCGCTAGTTGTATATAAATGATTTGCTTCCATTTTGAACTGATTTGGATCTAAAACATCAGGTTCTTCTCCTAAACTTTTGTAGAAATCTCTAACTTTACCTTCCAGAAGTTCATGTCGTGCCACCTCATAATGCAGTGAATGATGATAGGGAACCAAAGGGATTGCTTCGCTCATGTCGTCCGCTGGCTCAAATAAATCTTCAAATCCACCTTCTGCCATTTGTAACTTATTTTTTATTTTGAAAATAAAAAAAGATGGCACAATCGTTCGGTTCTGTTCTTGATCCTTACAGAAGGCTGAAAGAACCTCTCGGGGTAAAAGGAATAAGGCAAACAGTTATAGTTACAAATAATCCTTCTACTATTGATCAGAATGAAATACTTACTGTTAGGTTTCCTAATCTGGGTAAGAACGATGTTATTGTACCAGGCACTGTAAGACTATCATTCAAATTAGAATTAGAATCTGGCTCAGATGAAAATAGGACTTTGGCTTATAATGTAGGAAGAGCAATTGTGAGGAAGATTACTGTCAAACTGGAAGGGCGGGAAGTGATGTCATTGAATAATGCAGATGTATTTTTAGTTTATGCAGATAATTGGTTAACTGACAATGAAAAGAAAAACAGAGTGTTTCAAGGGATTCAGTCAGACAATGGGATAAAAGTTAGAATAGGAGCAGGAGATAAAGCTGACAACAAAAAAGATAACGCTGTCAATGTTGCTTTTGGAAACAAATTTTGTATTCCACTTGACTTTGAACTCATAAATTCACATCCTCCCTTCTATCAAGGAGCATTGCGTGACAGGCTGTCATACGACCTGACTTTCAATAGTTATGATCGTGTTATGCTTTCACAAGACCCGGAAGCAAAGTATAAGGTGTCTGGAATTTCTTTAGAGTTTGATGTTGTAAACCATCCTGAACTGGCTAGACTTATAGAAAATCAGTACAGTTCTAAGCTGCCTATCTATTATGAAAGAGTGTTGAATCACAGTACACTTTCAAAAAGCCAGGCTGATCCAATCTGGAACATTAACTTGAATACACCAGCTAGGTCAATGAAGGGAATACTTATGTTGTTTGAGGAACCAAAAGATTCATATGAAAGGCAAATAGAAAAGTTTTACAATCCACTAATCAATAGAGTATATTGCACAATTGAAGGGCAGCCAAACCAAATATTTGCATCTGGCATGCTGCCATACCAACACTATGATGAAGCAAGAAAGTACTTTACTGGAGGAAGATTGAAAGACCCAACATCTGATCTTGTGGCTAAAGATCTACATTTACACGGTGTTGGCGTAGAAGATTTCTTGACAAATAAATATGCGTTATGGCTGGATCTCAGAACAACTGACGACAACAAACTGCATGGAAGTGGAAGGCGAATTGAAAACGGATCAGAAGGAATCACAATACAAATTGAAAAGGAAGTAGGGAGTAGTAGTAAATCAGTTAAGATCTACGTGTTTGTTGTGTCAGATGCGCAGTTAAACATCTCTGAAAGCAGATTACAGGATATTGTTTATTGAACGTGTTAAAATGAAGTATCTAGATTTTCTTCCAAAAGATCCACACTGTTCTTTGATTTGTGGGGCAACAGGTTGCGGCAAAACAAGATATGTTTTGGATTTATTACAGACTGTTTACATAAATCACTTTGAACACATAGTCATATTCTGTCCAACCATAAAGCATAACAGAACATACAAGGAGAGAAAATTCATATGGTCTGATCAAAATATATTTATTGTAAATCCTTCTGATCGTCTAAATGTTTGCTTGGAGCATTATTTCGATCTTTTTCAGAACACGCCAACACTGTTTATTATTGATGACTGTGCAGCAGAACGTGACATTGTTAGAAAGAAAAGTGCACTAGCAAAGCTTGCATTCAGTGGACGACATGCATTAATATCAGTTTGGATATTAACACAAAAATACAATGCAGTTCTGAAAGACTTTAGAGAGCAACTCAAAACAATAACATTGTTCTATTCAAAGGACCGCGACAGTTTTGAAGAGTGTCTTCGAGAAAATGATGTCATTGAAAACAAACAGGAGAGAGAAAGAATAAAGAATAATCTGAAATCTTCTAAGCACTCGAAACTGGTTTTAAAAACTGATCAACCAGTTCAGTATGTATGTTTGTAGAAATCCTTGCTAAGTTCTTGTCAAGTTCTTACTCAAGTTCTTGTCAAGTTCTTGTCAAGTTCTTGTCAAGTTCTTGTCAAGTTCTTACTAAGTTCTTGTCAAGTTCTTACTCAAGTTCTTGTTAAGTTCCTACCTAAGTTCTTACTCAAGTTCCTACCTAAGTTCTTGTTAAGTTCCTACCCAAGTTCTTACTCAAGTTTAATTACTAGATTTTTATTTTATTCTGCATCAAAATAAAATGAACTGTGATGAATTGCTGATGCAGACTGCTACAGATATTGAAATCTGTGACAGTAGGACTATACCTGATAAAAAAGAAAGATTGTATTCACTTGCTGTTTGTGGAAAAACAAAACACTACCTTGGGCAGCAGTTAACTGTGGAAGAAGTACAACATCTTTCCTCAGAAGATATAGAAAAGTATCATGGACGGTATGAATCAGTGCTTGGTTCTAAGATGGTTAGAAGTATTGGACAGACTGTTATAGGTTTGTACACAAAGATTTTTGGACATTTTACACCTCTCGACTCGGAGGAAGACTTAACACATGATCTAACTCATGACCCTGTTGTTTCCAAGTCCCTCGAATCTCTTGCCTGTGGCCTGTATTATCGATTTGGTGCTTTATTAGTACCATTTGTTGCTGGATTAATTACTTTCAAACACATTAATTTTCAGAATAAAAAAGATGACGGATCAGTTGAAGCAGACAGTGGAGCAGACGAAAATACCAGAAGTGAACACAGTGACAAAGAAACCTGGTAGAGTAGAAGCAGGAAAAAAACTAGCCGAATGGAACAGACAAAAAAAGTTAAATCAAAAGGCAAAGCAGAACATTATGTCTGAAGTTGAGCAGACACCAAACATTCCTGAAGTGACTAAGGTCACACAAACTGATCAAGAATTAAAATCTTCATTTCTATCATACAGAAAAGTAGCTGTAGCAGCTGTTGTTGGAGGAGGTGGATACTTGCTTTACAAACTTTGGCAAGGCAAATATAAAGTGTCAGAAAGACCAAAATCAGAAACACCAAAATCAGAAACACCAAAACCAACAAACAAAGCAGTACAAACAATAACAAAGCCCACAGTAGTACCTGCAGTGGATTCATTTCATATGGAATAATTTTAATATTTTAATTTTGATAACATAAAAATGAGTTCTGAAAAGACAATAGTTAATCTAGTTTATCACGCTGCAGTGATTGGAGGCTTGAGTGTAGGTTACACAATGCTGGGTAAAAGTCTCCTCAGAATGAAACCAGCCGACTTGGGAAAGTTAGACTTCGAAGACGGTGCTAAACTAATTGGTGTTGTGACAGCTTCCTTTGCAACAAAAGACTTTTTGGTGAAGCAAGGAATTATTCCAGAAAATATAAACATGTAAGACAATAAAATGGCTAGCTTGGTTATGATGGTGGGAGGTGCGATTGTAAATGCGCTTGCATTTTCTGGCAGCAACTATTTGTTTTCTAAACTGCAAAATGGTGAAGAGAGGGAAAGGCACAACAAAGCCATGGAACAACTGGCGAAAGCACAGGATGAATACGAGAAGAAACGAATTGCGCAGTTAGACTTTATGAATGATAAACTCAGGCAGCAAGGACATGCAAACAAAACCTTTGACAATGTTGATGCAGCCATTCAAGAATACTATCTTGTAACTGGAAAGAAAATGAAGACAAGTGCTCCTCCAAAACTGGGTGACTTTTATCAGCCTTCAGAAGAGCAGAAGGTGGGCGAGATTGTTTTCATTGTTATTGGTATGGCTGTTGTTTACTTTATTGCGCGTGCTGTCAAATCTTAATATTCTGTCATTTAAAAAACCATGAGTGATGCTTTGTTATCTAAAATATATTATTCCCCAAAAGGATACTGGAAAGGAAGAACTGCTATTGACAAGCTCAGTGACGCAGCAGGTGTTTCTCAAGATATAGCAAAGAAATGGTTGTCAAAGCAGGCAGTTTGGCAGATCTATTTACCTGCACCAAGAAAAATTACACGACCACACTTTGTTAACATTAAACCGAATGACACTCATCAAATAGACCTGCTCTATTTACCGCATGACACAGTCAGAAGGAAGAAATATAAGTATGCACTGACTGTAGTTGATGTTGCAACAAGATACAAAGATGCTGAACCGTTGACAGAGAAAAGTGCTATAGCTACAGCTGTTGCCCTGCAAGAAATTTACAGACGTGGACCACTAAAGTATCCCAGAATGATTCAGTGCGATGATGGTAAGGAGTTTAAAGGAGCTGTCAACCAGCTTCTGTTAAAACATCATGTTACAGTGAAGAGAGGTATTCCAGGAAACCACAGGTCACAGGCTATTGTTGAGAGCTTTAACAAACAGTTGGCAGAAAAACTGTTTTCATATCAGTACCATCAGGAATTTTTGGACACAGAAAGTAAATTGCGTAACACTGAATGGGTCAAAAGATTACCATCAGTACTTAGAGCAATGAATCTGGAGGTATTTAAAGCTACAGGGTTAAGACCAGTTGATGCAATCAAACAGAAAACAATACCTGTTGCTCCAAAGTCAACAACACCAGTGGCATTACTACCTTTCAATCAGAAAGTCAGATATTTATATGCACCCGGTGAAGCTGAGGGTGACAGCAGGAAGCGTGCAACGGATCCAATCTGGAGTATTGACATTCATGAAATCAAGAGAGTAGTAGAGACAAATCCACCTATATATTACTTGAGAGAACCAGCACCGCAAAGAGCCTTTGTAAAAGAGGAATTACAATTAGTTCCACGTGGTACAAATGTTAAATGATTTTTTATTTCAGATTTTATAGTGTTAACAAAAATGGAAGCTCTGAGAAAGAATTCTAAGCAACTTCATTTTTTTAATTTATATTTTTATTTTGAGTTATAAAATCAAACTCACAGCGATGGAAGACTCTGTATTAGAATCTTTATCGACAGTATTTGACACCGTTGAATTACAAGTAACGGATCCTCAAAATGTGCAGTCCAGTGTGCAAGACGCCATTGAACAAATTCCAAACAATTTGTTGATTGAACCTCCAGTAAAAGTGCAGATAGTCAGTTTAATAAAATACAAAACAGTCAGTGATGAGGTGCTAGAAGTTCATGTTTCAACCAGACAACTAGCACTTAATTCTATGGCAGAATTGAATGGAAACTGGGCAGATGAAATGATGAAACGGTTTGAGCAAGCTGCAGAGGATGCAAAGATGAAAGGATCCGGATGGTCAGAAGGTGAAATTATAAAAATAGAATTGAAGCTAAGTAAATTTGCCCCCATCAGAGGTAGAAGTTACATACCTTTACCTCCTGCTCTTGTCAAAAAACGTGCTGTGCTGAACATAAAGAATGATGATGACAAATGTTTTATGTGGTGTGTTCTGGCAAGACTGTACAGTGTAAAGAAAAATGCAGAAAGAGTGTCGAACTATCATGCATACAGAAATAAACTAAACTTTACTGGTATTGAATTTCCTGTCAGCATTACAAGCATTGACAAATTTGAACAGCAAAACAAACCCATCACCGTAAATGTTTACACGTGGGATGAGGAAGATGAACTGAAACCAGTCAGAATATCAAAGAACTCACCAACGATTGGTGATTGTGATACTAACCATGTTGACATGTTACTAATGACTGATGGTGTAAAATATCATTACACTTTGATTCGTACAATGAGTAGACTGATGGCGAGCACAAGCAATCACAATAGTAAACAAGACTTTTGTAGGCGATGTCTCTTGCGTATTCCATCAATTCATGCAGCACTTATACACAAGCAACATTGTAAGAGCGTTGATGATGCGGTTGTGAAGTTAACAACACCACCGCCAGACAGCAAAGTGTATTTTAAGAATGTATGCAAACTACAGAAAAGTCCTTATGTTGTTTATGCTGACTTTGAATCTATCATTGTGCCATATGAAGGACCTTTACCAAAAGACCTACCTAAAACAGTAACTCTAAGTAATCATCAAGTCTGTTCATATGCATTTATTGTTGTTAGTTCAGATGGTAAACATTCTAAACCGCAATTGTACAGAGGACCTAATGCAGCAAAGAACTTCTTACAGCAAATGAACCAAGTGCGAAATGACTGCTCCAAACAACTGAATCTTTCAGACATTGTTATGAAACCTGAAGACCAAGAACAGTTTAACTCTACCACACAGTGTTGGATATGCGAACAAAGTCTAACACCAAACACAGACAATCCAATAGTAAGAGATCATGATCATGTAAGTGGGCAGTTCCGAGGAGCAGCACACAGCAAATGTAATCTACAATTAAAGTTTGATCCTAAGACTTGGAAGCTTCCAATCTTCTTCCATAACTTGCGCGGTTATGATTCACATCTGATCATGCAGGCAGTAACTGATGAATACAAAGCAAGATGCATTGCGCAGTCTTCAGAAAAGTACATGGCCTTTACTCTGAATAGTTTACACTTCTACGATTCTGCTCAACATCTGATGGGAACACTTGAGTCTTTATCTTCATCACTAACTGCTTTCCCAATCACATGTAAGTACTTTGACAGTGACTTAGTTAGAAAGGGAGTCTATCCATATGAATACATGGATTCGTGGGAGAGGTTTGATGAAGATGAGTTACCACCAAAGGATGCTTACTTCTCACGGCTGAAGGGTAAAGGTATAAGTGACGAAGACTATGAACACGCTAAGACTGCATGGAATAAATTAGGATGTAATACAATGGGTGATTATCATGATCAATATTTGTTGGCTGATGTTTGTTTACTTGCAGATATATTTGAGAATTACAGAAGAACATGTATGAAGCACTACAATCTAGATCCTTCACATTACATATCTGCACCAGGCATGAGCTGGGATGCATTTCTTAGATTTACAGGAGTAAAGATTGACTTGCTATCAGATCTACCTACACTTCAGATGATTGAAAATGGACTACGTGGAGGAATCAGTATGGCTTCACACAATTACTGCAAAGCCAACAACAAATACTTGGACGACTTTGATCCTATGAAACCTTCTAATTACATCATGTATCTAGATGCAAACAATTTGTATGGTTGGGCAATGTGTCAGACGCTTCCACTTCGGAACTTTAAGATCTATTCAGGACCATTTTCACAATGTGTTGTGCTGACAATATTAAAAGCAGGCCCAGACAGTCGAAAGGGATGGATACTAGAAGTTGACTTAGACTATCCACTATCACTTCATGATCTACATAATGATTATCCTTTAGCGGCTGAGAAATTAAAAGTAAACCCAAGAGAACCTCCAAAGCTGGTGCCCAATCTGTTTCACAAAAAGAAGTATGTGTGTCACTACAGACTGTTACAGTTTTACATTAGACATGGATTAATTTTGAAGGCTGTTCATCGTATAATTTTATTTGATCAAGAACAGTTTATGAAACCTTACATCATGAAAAACACAGAACTGAGAACCAAAGCCGCTGATGCATCAGAGAAAGACTTTTTTAAACTGATGAACAACAGTTGCTTTGGTAAGACAATGGAAAACCCACACAAGAGAAAGGATGTTAGACTTGTTACAAGAGAAAATGAGGCCATCAAGCTGACATCCAAACCACAGTATCAAGACTTTAAATACTTTCATGAACAGCTGTATGGTATCTTAATGAAAAAACTTGTAGTCAAGCTTGACAAACCAGTATTCATAGGCTTTACTGTGCTAGAGTTGTCAAAACTGTTGATGCTTGAGTTTTTGTATGATTATTTGAAACCAAGATATCCCAAATCGAGAGTACTTTACACAGACACAGATTCATTCTTACTTGACATTCCAGCGGATGACATTTACAAAGATCTAGAAGCTGAAAGTCCTGCAGTAAAAGGAAAAGATTCTTTTTATGACACTTGCGACTACCCTAAAGAATCACCATTGCACTCAAATGTTAACAAGAAGGTTATTGGAAAGATGAAAGATGAAATGAATGGGAAGATAATTAAGGAGTATGTTGGATTGCGTGCAAAGATGTACAGTGTTGCAAGTGAGAAAGGGGTGGTTAAAAAAGCAAAGGGTGTAAGCAAACAGGTTGTAAAGTCGAGCATATCGCATGATAACTACAAGGAAGCACTGTTTCAGAAGCGAGTGTTTCACCATGACAACCCTAAGATCAGTTCCGCGCTTCATCAGATCAACACAACTATTGTAAACAAGAAATCTTTAGATGCTAATGACACAAAGCGCGTTTATTCATCACCAGAATATTCTTATGCAATTGGACACTGGAGAACAAACGCGACTCCAAATAGTCTGAGTGTGTAATAAGAATTTTTGTCAATCGGGAAAACCCGCTATGACAGCTTTGTTTTGACTGCAGCGGGGAAGAGAACGTTGCTTGCGTTTGGGAAGTGTTTGTGAAAGGGGAGAAGGCTTTGTTGAGTTTCAAAGCAGCCACCAAGTACACTTATCAAAAGCTTGAATCAAATAAACAAGTCAATTGAATAAGTTAACACTCGGCGGCCGCCCGAAGGCAGCCTTTGAAGCGAAGCGAAGCGAAGCGAAGCAGGGTGTTGACCTATTTTGGCGCAACTGGCAGTTGCGTGACCTGATTGCAGTGTTAGCTCTAACTCTTTTTTCCTACTCTTGTGATTGCTGTTGATGTATATTTGGAACCATTGACGTCACTTTCTCAGCCCAATCGCGAAGCAGGGTGTTGACCTATTTTGGCGCAACTGGCAGTTGCGTGACCTGATTGCAGTGTTAGCTCTAACTCTTTTTTCCTACTCTTGTGATTGCTGTTGATGTATATTTGGAACCATTGACGTCACTTTCTCAGCCCAATAAAGCCTGATATCCTCATTCTTTTCAAACATGGTTTTGAGTTCTTTTCTCATGTTGAAGACTTCATAAAAAGACATCCCAACTGTGCTGAATTTGGCTCTGTATGGAAATAGTAAACGGGCAATCTCCCTCAATCTCCGTGCATACGTAGAAGAAATTTTAACGTTTCTTTCCAACCAGCCATCCCAGGTCTCATTATGAATGCCTTGTTCTGCTTCATAAAACTTAAATGCGATTTCTAGAACCATTCCATGTTGCAAATTGAAGCCCATTGAAGTTGCCTCCTGTCTTTGCATGTGTCTATATCCCTCAACTAACTTTTCAATGGCACTTGCTGATGATGTGATATCTTCCGGATTAAAAAAGAACACTTCCTTCCTAACTGTCATGCTTACATCAACAATTTTTGACTTTAAATATTCGTGGAGTTCATTGAACGTCATTGTTGTTTTGGTTTTCTTTGGTTTTCCTCCATACAAATCTGAAAGTTTCCGTTTTGGGCGTGAAGGAAATTTAGGTAGTTTTCCACTCTGAGATGGCCCTTCATTTTTCATTTGCGATAATACTTCAACAAAATTGTTGAGGTAACTGAGGTGCTCTTCAATAGTTAAAAACTGCTCAGAATTCCATTCACTCAATGATTCCGGTATATCCATAGTTGGTGAATGTAAAATTAAAGTTGATGACTGTGTTGAAAAATCTAATAGATTTTGATGAGCAACTTGTGATTCAAGAATTTCTCTCTCTAATTCTTCAGAAATGCTATCTTGAGACATAAATATTTAGCAAATATAGTGACAGTAAAAACACTTCTCTCACAGAAAACACAACTGCACGGCAGGCGAGTCCGGAATGAAATGGCAAAATCACTAGGCTATGTTACTATCAACACCAAGTGGTGGGCGGACGTGACGTAACTGTTGCTATCACATGATTTAATCTTGTCTTGCCATTGGAGGAATATAGAGCAGGCCTGGCCTGGATCAAAACACACGCTGGCTGGTTTCCTTCCCAGATCAATACGGTAGTGTTGGGCTTGGCTACGAAGGGCAGATTGGATTAATATTTCAATGGAAACTAAATTTAGCGTTGTATGAGAGAAAGGGAGAATGTACGTTCTGGGTTACTGATTCCGACAGACCCGGCATTGGTTCAAAACAACCTTACTTTACTGTATTTTTTTTGTATGGATTTATGCAGTATTTTTCTGATTTTGTCGCATGTTTCATTTTAGTAAAAGTTTAGTCCAGAAGCCTATTTTGCGTTAATATTTAGGGTCTGTCGGAATCGGTGAGCCAGAACGTA
>NW_027127243.1:17500-60000 GCF_037325665.1 Littorina saxatilis
TCTGTCTGTCTGCATGTAGCCTACTTACAGGGACACGACTGCCAAATAGTCTCGGCCCGCTCAAAATAACAATGACCGAGACCACACACACCACGCGAGAGAGAAAGACTACAGGGAGGCATGCCGTCATGATGCATTAATTGACGTCAAACACTTTTGACCGTGACGTAATCTTATGCGAGCTTTATCCATAGTCTTGGATAACCACTCACACATAGACTCGGAAATGTTAAAGTTTCTACCACAGACATACACACGCACAAACACACACACGCACAAACGCACAGACAGACAAAGTTACGATCGCATAGGCTACACTTCGTGAGCCAAAAATGTAGAATAAAAGTTTGGTAAGGACCGGGGAACCCCTGCCTGGCCGCCAGCCCCTCCACGGCTTCTGCCTCAACTTAGAAGCACCACCCTCTCATACACTAGGTCCAGCCTGTGCTTGGGTCAGTTCTGGCCGAAGAGTACGACCGTTGGCAAGTGCACTCAGCCGGCGCAGGTTCATCGCTTTCATCGGCTGCTTCACCTGCTAGTCAATGCTTTCGTCGGCTGCTTCATCTGCTAGTCATCGCTTTCGTCAGCTGCTTCATCTGCTAGTCATCGCTTTCGTCAGCTGCTTCATCTGCTAGTCATCGCTTTCGTCAGCTGCTTCACCTGCTAGTCATCGCTTTCGTCAGCTGCTTCATCTGCTAGTCGTCGCTTTCGTCAGCTGCTTCATCTGCTAGTCATCGCTTTCGTCAGCTGCTTCACCTGCTAGTCATCGCTTTCGTCAGCTGCTTCATCTGCTGGGCAACGCTGACCTTGATGGGGATTTCTCCCCGGTAGACCTTCGTCGGTGTAGGTGTCCGATCCTCTTCACGGATCGGTCAGTTGATGTTGCTGGCACCTTGACGATGGTGATGTTGTAGCTTCAAGTCCTCGCTAGAGCAGCATGACGCCAGAGCAAGTTAGGGACATCCTTTACTTCAAGGCCAACAGTGTGGGCGCGATAGACGTCGCTCTGTTTTCTCGTGCCTGAAATACATCCGCTGTCGCTGGTAAAACTAAATTTACCTCTCAGCTTCTTACTATAGCAAGACTTTGTTTCCTGAAGACGGATGTTCGGCTTTACCCAAGTAAAAAAGTACCACACTATGTACTATAGTATACTATAGTAAAAGTACTATGGTATACTATAGTTTACTATAGTACAAGTACTATGGTACATTGAATTGTACTATGGTATACTATAGTTTACTATAGTACAAGTACTATGGTACATTGAATTGTACTATGGTGTACCATAGTTTACTGTAGTACTAGTACTATAGTAAACTATAGTACAAAAAGTACCATAGTACAATACATTAGTGTGTACTATAGTACATTGTGGTACATGTACTATAGTAAACTATAGTACAGTTAAATGTACTATAGTATTTTGGTCACTTTTTTGCAAAAATGTACTCTAGTAAACTATAGTTTACTATAGTAAACTCTAGTTTACTAGAGTACATGTACTATAGTTTACTAGAGTAAAATGTAGTACAGCGTGGTATTTTGGTCATAGTACATTTGTACTATAGTACTTGTACTATAGTTTACTATAGTACAGCGTGGTACTTTTGGCATGGTAGATTTGTACTATAGTACTTTCACTATAGTTTACTATAGTACAGTGTGGTACTTTTGTTGCTGTATATTTTGTACTATAGTACTTTTACTGTAGTTTACTATAGTATACTGCAGTACTTTCTTGAAAAAGTACCATAGCCTTAAAAATTACACTGGATGTAAATGTGGCCCCAATTTTTACTGAATCAATTGTGTTGTGTGAATTGAATGTGTGTGTGCACGATCAGGCCACTCGCTGCTGTCAATCTGTCACATTTGGTAGGAAAGTAAAGGTTCATCACATGTTTTAAATTTTATTTTTATTTTTCGGCAGAGCATTAATAGTCAAACTTATGTAAGAACATTTTAAAATATCCACTAACATGTAAAAGACAATTAAATAATAATTTTAAAAAAGGTGTCCATCTTGCACAGTGAGTAACCAAGCTGTTGATTTTTGGTAAATGTCCCAATGCAGAAACAGTTTTAATGCAATTTTTTATAACCCTGTTAACCAGAACAAGTAACAATAAAATGCACGAAACAGATTTATTATAGCAGTAGCACTCTTCTTTGTGGGAATTCATCTTTAGCACAACACATATTTTATCAAAATTATCTCCCCTACAGCCAAGTTAAATTTCTATGATTAGCTTTGAAAGTGACCATGCCTACATCAGTACATGAAAACTCTGTGAACAATCAAAGGAGACAATGATTGTCCCTATTATTGACCGGAACTCTACCCCAATCTGAACTTGAATAATGCAAACTATCAAGCTGACTTGATGTCATCTAACCCTGTATGTGTGACCTTACACAGATAAAGTTATTGAGTTACTTTCTTTCTTTATTTGGTGTTTAACGTCGTTTTCAACCATTCAAGGTTATATCGCGATGGGGAAAGGGGGGAGATGGGATAGAGCCACTTGTCAATTGTTTCTTGTTCACAAAAGCACTAATCAAAAATTTGCTCTAGGGGCTTGCAACGTAGTACAATATATGACCTTACTGGGAGAATGCAAGTTTCCAGTACAAAGGACTTAACATTTCTTACATACTGCTTGACTAAAATCTTTACAAAAATTGACTATATTCTATACAAGAAACACTTAAAACCATATGTACTCGATGACTATACACGCTAATTGCTTTACCAACAGCTGGAGACATGCTAAATTAAGTTCCCTGCAAGATATTGTGGTCTAGGACCCCTTAAATGTTGAGATATTTGAATTTTTATTTTGATCTAGATCGTCCTATTTATAGATTTGCCAACAGAGGGAACGTTGACGCAAGGGAAATAACTCCGCGTCTTTGTTGACATCCTCACTTTTTCAGAGGCTAGAACAAGCTGTAATGCATGTATATGGTCCGCGCATGGCGACATATCGTCATTACATGGTCTTATGGTGCGTTTGACATCGATTATGGGCAAACTACACTTTGTAAACACGGGAGCGCGTACATATGCCTTTAACAAGGGTAAAAGGAGAAACAGAATCCGTTAGTCGCCTCTTACGACATGCTGGGGAGCATCGGGTAGATTCTTCCCCCTAACCCGCGGGGGGTTATTGAGTTACAACGATCTTGCTTCAAACACATTCAAAATAATACCATTTCTCTGTTATTATTATTATTTTCTGTGAACTTAAAAGTTTATGAGGGTCAATTTTACATGGGTCACATCTACAGGTCATCCAACTTCAATAGCCTGTAAAGTATCAAAAATCTAGCTTTCAAAACATTTCAGAAAAATAAGAACACATGCTTTCGCAACACATCCTTGATATTTGTCAAAAATGTGGTTTTGAAAAAATGCCAAATGTGGTCATGTTTGAAATTGATCAAACCATAGCAGTATGTTAACTTTGTAAAGTCTATCCCGAAAACCATCCAAGAAAACAACAATGTTCAATTCTGTCTACCCATTGTAAGTCAGCCTAATTATGCTCCCCATCAGTGACATTCTCCTGACCTGGTGAGTCAAAACTCACTAAATGTCCAATGGAGAGTTTTCAGCATGCAACCAGAAAGTATATAGTGTGGCGTTATGTCCCTTTTTTTCAAAACAGGGTTATATATGTGGCAATAATCACATGAAATGTTCTCTGTCCTCCACATCTGTTTGATTTGTGATTGGTGTCCAGATTATTTGCTACAGGCATCTGATTAAGTTTATTGTAGCTGCTGTCCGGTTCCCTTTGCCAGTGATATCTGCTTTCCTGTTCTGTAACTTGTATTCATGTTCGCCGATGGCACCCGCTGAATAGTTTTGGTTGTTCTCCAATGGCATCTAGCTAGCTGCTTTGACGTCTGTAAGTGGTATCAAGGTCCTTCACCATGCAGTCATCTGCTGGAAGTGAACAGGAGGCTCTCTTGCTTATGACACCCACACCAGAGCATGGAATGAAACCTGCAATGACACAGCAGTATGACTGAGAAAGCATGCAGACTGAAGCAAAGAGGGCCAAACTTTAAGAGAATGATAATGAAACCTAACTTAAAGTGCCGTGGCTTTTAGTGCATATATATCTAACTTTTAAAAGTTGTGTCCGTCTCTGTGTGTATCATGATGACTAAAGGCTCCGAAACAGCTGCACCGACTGAGACGGTGGTGGGGGTTTGAAACGTGCTGGTGCGTGTATGATTGTGCTTGCGTGTGTGCAGGCATGAATGTCTTTGTCAGTATGTGTGTGTGTGTGTGTGTGTGTGTGTGTGTGTGTGTGTGTGTGTGTGTGTGTGTGTGTGTGTGTGTGTGTGTGTGTGTGTGTGTGTGTGTGTGAATTTATGAATACAATTGAAGGCACAGTAAGCCTCCCGTAAACCATCACAGATACGGTCAGGCTTTTACACACAGACTACAGTACAAACACCCTTTCATTTAAACACTCACCGATTGAGAACATCCTAGGTGCCCTCCATAAAGAGCGAACTATTTTCAAATAATTTATTTTTGCGTGGTTTATCTTACCCCTGAGCCATCGTGAACCAGTCTGATCCAGTTTCCCTTTTTGACTCACATGCGAAGCAAAAGTGAGTCTATGTACTCACCCGAGTCGTCCGTCCGGACGTCCGGAAAACTTTAACGTTGGATATTTCTTGGACACTATTCAGTTTATTAGTACCAAATTTGGCAAGATGGTGTATGATGACAAGGCCCCAAAAAACATACATAGCATCTTGACCTTGCTTCAAGGTCAAGGTCGCAGGGGCCATAAATGTTGTCTAAAAAACAGCTATTTTTCTCATTTTTCCCATTTTCTCTGAAGTTTTTGAGATTGAATACCTCACCTATATATGATATATAGGGCAAAGTAAGCCACATCTTTTGATACCAGTTTGGTTTACCTTGCTTCAAGGTCAAGGTCACAGGAGCTCTTCAAAGTTGGATTGTATACATATTTTGAAGTGACCTTGACCCTGAACTATGGAAGATAACTGTTTCAAACTTAAAAGTTATTTGGGGCACATGTTATGCTTTTATCATGAGACACATTTGGTCACATATGATCAAGGTCAAGGTCACTTTGACCCTTATGAAATGTGACCAAAATAAGGTAGTGAACCACTAAAAGTGACCATATCTCATGGTAGAAAGAGCCAATAAGCACCATTGTACTTCCTATGTCTTGAATTAACAGCTTTGTGTTGCATGACCTTGGATGACCTTGACCTTGGGTCAAGGTCACATGTATTTTGGTAGGAAAAATGTGTAAAGCAGTTCTTAGTGTATGATGTCATTGCTAGGTTTAGTTATTTGACGTCAAGGTCATGTAAAGGGCAAGGTCAAGCATGTGAGTCGTATGGGCTTTGCCCTTCTTGTTTCACAATGTAGTCGTCAGTTAGTCATTTGAATGCGACTCCATGTGAGCTTATCTACAATAGCACGTTTTTATGCACGAAACAAACGGCTGTGGTTCACAAAAACTCTAGCGATGGTTTTTGACTGTTGAGAGGAACGGTGATACATGTATATGCATAAACCGCCGTCTGCTACGACCCTTGCGTGACCCTGCTTCCGGGCTTTTCTTTTTTCAAATTTTCACAACTTCGAATTGTACTGATCTTGTCTTGATAAAAAAAGAATTCTTTTATGATTAAAGAATGTTTGTGTGACAAGCTGTCAATTTATTATTTAGATTTTAAAAGTTAGGTCTAGCGCAAAAACGCACCACGGTCCAAAAACATTCTGATAATCATCGATCCACGGCTATCGCCAGTTTACATCGATAGAATGAGACCCGAAGGGAAGTAACTCATTTTTGACCTGAGTTCAATCGGCAAAATTAATTCTTTAAAAATTGCTCGCTCTTTACGTAGGGCACCTAGGATATTCCCGTTTGGTGAGCGTTCAAATGGAAGGGTGTTTGTACTGTGTGTAAAAGCCTGACAGTATCTGTGATGGTTTACGGGAGGCTTACTGTCCGGGCGTGATTTCCGGTATTGAATATTCATAACAGCCGTCCAGCACCAAAACGAGGCGCCATTGTTGTAGAGGACCAAGTCCACGAAAATAAATTCTTTGAAAATGTTTCACGCTCGACAGAAAGCAGCCAGGATGTTCCCGTTCGGTGAGCGTTCAAATGGAAGTATGCTTGTACTGTATGTAGACGCTCGGGGAGCTCTGTGATGGTTTACGGGAGGCTTACTGTGCCTTTAATGTATATACATCTATACACACCCAAGAAGATAAGGCGCTCAGCAGGTCTGCACTCATGTTGATCCATTATGTCGGAAACAGGCAGAATTGGATCCTCCACCCGACAGTCACTGAGCTACAGTGCTGCTCTCAGCTATAAGCAAGAGAAAGCAGCTTGAGTGTTTCATCGCATATAATTCCAGTGTTTGCATACTCCATAGCGATTAGCTGAAACTATTTAGCTAAAACATTAAACTATTATCAGTGGAATACCAAAGGGGTGGCATATGTCATCCAAAATATAAGGCAATTTAAAGTGTGATTGACGGGACAGAAGCGTTTCAATGATACAAATAGAGAACACTACATAGTCTACTGTGTGTTACTGGGTTTACACAAGTAAAAGTGAATATTTTTTCTTCTTCTGTTTCTTCGTTCATGGGCTTAAGACTCCCACGTTCACTCATGTGGATTTTTACGTGTATGGCCGCCATTCAGGCAGCATATGCCAATTTCGGGGGAGGCATGCTGGGTACTTTCGTGTTTCTATAACCCACCGAACTCCCACATGGTTTACAGGATCTTTTCCGTGCGCACTTGGTCTTGTGCTTGCGTGTACAATGCGCCCGTCGTGAATATTTCAATATTTGAAAAGCAGTAAGTGTAAATCTGGTGCCACACAGCAAGCCATGAAGTATTCTGTTTTCAATTCCTATGTACCGGAGAGATAACCCATGTAGTAACTAAACCATACACGCACATATGGGCATATCATTGAGGTCATGGCAAGCTGGTCTGGCAGGGACCTTATATATTCCACTGCTCATGATTACAAAGTCACAGATGCAAAGTCATTCTCGTAACACGTTTGGGCTTGCCATTTTCTCGCGAGTGTTTTGAGAATGAAGTTTGTCTCGGAGATTTTGCATAAGCAATGGAAAATGACATCCCTGACAGACATGTTGTTTGAACCAACCTCATTTACATGATAGACACGCCTGTGAAGAGATGGTTCATTTATCACATCATGACACATGGGTGGTATCTCTCAGGTAGGCAAAACAATATATATCTAAATGCACCAATTTACCTCAAGCACTCAGCAGGTCTGCACATATGTTGATCCATTAGGTCAAAAAACCACCAGAACTGGATATGTTGTCCTAAAGTCACAGATATAGTGGAACCCCCCAAGGATCCTGAAAAAATAATTAAAAATGAAGAGCCAACACTTGTACAAATTATCTGTCTTTGTACATACAAGCACATACACAAATAAATCTGCTTGCACTATGCTGGCTTTAGGCATGTGTAATAAAATTATTTTGGGGGAGCTTCTCGATTCAACCGGGAACTTTTGTTGTTGTCAAAAGCAATTTATGCCTCAAACATTCTCCCACTCTAAGACTGAACTATGCATTCAGTATGTGTTGATATCTGACTTAAACTCACAAAAATAACAAAGGCTAGTTTGTAAAAAGACACTTGTTTGTTTGTTTATTTGTTGCTTAACGTCCAGCCGACTACGCAGAGCCATATCAGGACGAGGAAGGGGGGGATGAAGGGGGCCACTTGTCAAGCGATTCCTGTTTACAAATGCACTAACCCATTACTTGTGTCCCAGCAGGCTTTAGTAAAACTAAATTAATACCTACTGGAAGATTACCAGTTTCCAGTATGTTAAAATAGGCTTAACCTATCTACTGCTGGACTTACATCAGAACACTAACAGATTAAACTATACATGAATCGCGAGACAAGTGGCAAGAGAAGAGATTTTTGGAAAAAATACAGGTGAATGAGCAAGAAGGCAGAAAAAGGAAAAGAATTCATGAAGAAAAAGAGAGCATGACAGGAAAGAGGAACCAAAAATCTACCTAACAGCAAACTAGAAAGCTCCTGCGGTTCCAAAAACAGGAGGGGCCTTTAATTTCATAACCGCAGTGCCCCACTGCGGGAGTAAAAAGACACTGATTTGAAAAGAAAATTTAAATTCAATTACATATTATTATGTATTATATAATCTGTTCTGGGGCTTTTTTCCAGGTCTTTTAAAAAAGGATGTTCACAAACAATAACAAACACATTTTCAATCCAATGAATGTTTGCAGCACTGTCAGCCGGACAGAAATGACAGTATGTTGACAAAGCCGTGATAAAAACATAACCTGCAGTCCTACCTTAGCGCAAAGAAGTATGAATGGTCTCTGTGTACTCTACAATCTCTGACTGTGGCCCTATGTAAAGGTCGAAAAGAGCTGGCTGTGCTTGGCCATTAAGAAAAATTTCAGTTAATTCAGATTTGTACAAGGAGAGCATAAAAGCATATATTCACAGCATGTATGTCTTGTTATTGCTATAGGTCTATATATCTATGCCACAATGACACAGCAAATACGTACATTCATACAGACATATTCATTTACTCATATAATTTAAATTATATAGCACCACAGGAATATGTTAATATCAAAATCTAATATGAAATTTCCTACACACACCCATGAAGTTCAAGCCCTAAGCAGTTCTGCACACATGTTGATCCAGGAGGTCCAAACACACCCTGCACTTGTTGTCCAACAGTCACTGCTCCAGTGAAACCCTCCATTTAGGACCCTGAAAGATATAACAAGTTCCATAAAGTGATACAAAACTCTTTGTTGTTGTCCTTATCTGCTGAAGGAGCACCTCCTGTCGCTTCACAGCATCTGTAACACAAGAGAGGACTGAGTATCCAGCCAGAAATTTCATGACTGTATTTTTATAATGATGATCAACAAAACTTTTTAGGGGCTTTTAAAATGATATGACAAATATAAAGTCAGATGCACTTCACCCATTGTTATACTTAAACATAGAACTAAGGCTTGCTCATACAGTGGAACTCCCCTTGTTAGACCTCAAAATATCTGAGAAAAATAGGCCTTAAAAAGGACCCCTGGGTGTCTTAAAAAGGCCGTTGATTGATGATTCACAAAGGTTATTCACAGAAAATATGAAAAAAGCAAGGTCCTAAAAGTGAGTGTGTCTTTAAGTGTGTGTGTCTGTCTGTGCATCACAATTAAGGGCTAAACAAAAACAAACACACACCCAAGAAAAGCAAAATTTGTTTGAAAATTTGATCAAACTCCAAGACAGTGAATCAAACAAGAAATGTCCATCACTGATTCAGACGCAGTTTATATTTGAATGTATGTGTGTGTGTTGCAAACATTACACAAAAGTGGATCATAAATACCAAATTCAGCTAATGCTAGTACCGTATTGCAAATTACATTAAATTTGAAATGAAATTTTATAATTTGTTGTTAATAATTTACTTACTGGTTAAAGAGTACAACTTTTCACAATTTCAGCACAGAGAATGGAATCCTTGGTGTCTGCTTCCTTTTCTATCTGAATGACTCATTGGTACAGCCATCTGTCATCACCCTGCCGACTGTTTTTTTTTACCTGGAGTCCAGAAGCTTCCCCACCAACTCAGGCAGTTTTGTTTTTCACTAAAAGTAAAAGAATAAAGGTCAAATAGATTTGCACAAAGGAATAAAAAGAGGTTTTCTAGTAATCCAAATAAAGCATGCAGAAATAAAAACACAAAAAGTAACATCAAACAGTTTTGCCTCTTGTGCCCCCAAGACACTGGAATAATTACAGGCCACCAGATAGGCCGTCCATCACTGAAAGTGAACAGAAAAACTTGATGTTTAAATATGTGTGTGTGTGTCAGTGTGTGTGTGTGTCAGTGTGTGTGTGTGTGTGTGTGTGTGTGTGTGTTATAGTTTTTATAGTTTGCCCATAATCGATGTCAAACGCACCATAAGACCATGTAATGACGATATGTCGCCATGCGCGGACCATATACATGCATTACAGATTGTTCTAGCCTCTGAAAAAGTGAGGATGTCAACAAAGACACGGAGTTATTTCCCTTGCGTCAACGTTCCCTCTGTTGGCAAATCTATAAATAGGACGATCTAGATCAAAATAAAAATTCAAATATCTCAACATTTAAGGGGTCCTAGACCACAATATCTTGCAGGGAACTTAATTTAGCATGTCTCCAGCTGTTGGTAAAGCAATTAGCGTGTATAGTCATTGAGTACATATGACTTTAAGACAAGAGTTTAAAATGTCACTTACTTGTCCCTGTCAGTGTAAACTTTCAGCACAAAGAAGAATGGAAACATTGGTGTTTTTGTCGGTTCCGTTCCAATTGAATGATTTGGTACAGCCATGCCATCAAGTTGATCAACCAGCTCACTGTTCCTGTTACCAGTTCAACCTCTTTTCCACATTGCCGACAGATTTTTAATCTGAAAAAGTCATGTATACATGTTTTCAAAATGGGAATTTACAAGTAAACAGTTAACGAAATAGTCCGCTTCTGTCACGTACTCCCCACGAACACCGCTATACGTGGGGCAGCCAGATCCAGATAGAATCAACAAACAAGTAAAACTCAAAGTAAAAACATCAAACTCAAACTCAAAGAGAAAAAAACCAACCAGACGGCCCAATGGTCACTGTAATTGTATCAGATTCAGATTCTCACAATGGTATAAACTTTGCAAATCTCAAAAATAGTCGGATACGGGTAGTGACAGTGATAGTGAAAAAGAGTTGTGGGAGCTGTAAAGAATAATTATACGTACTCCTCACTCGATTGTCGATGACTTGGCAGTTACAGTTGCAAATAGGCTAGGCAGATTTCATCAGATTTCACCTCCTGTGTGAACAAATTGCTATAAAATTTATTTCACCTTTTTTGTACTCTACATGCATCCATTGATCAGGTAAAACCGAGTTGGCCAACGTTTTCCCATGCAAACTATATTTTTGAAGCTTTTAAGGGGAGAGGTGGCACGAAAAATTTCTACTGGATGTTTGCACTTTTTCTTGCAATATTTGTACGTATTATCAAGCAAAAACACATAAAAAGACTCATTTGTGCAAAAAAATTGCCTGAGGGTCTTTTTATGGGTAAAAACGCTCGATTTTTGACAAAAAAACATGAAACGGTCTATTCAGCTCTAGCGTGATATTTTAGAAATTTCTCAAGCTAACAACCTCATATTTGTTGTTATGAACTCACAAGTAGCGTTTCTCAGTAGTTACAGAGCATTTTTGTGAGTATCAGCCTTAGTTTCCATAAAAAAAAAAAAATTGGCCGACATTATATTTTCGCATGAAAATGCTATGTCAGGCTTTTATTCTAATTCATAAAAAACAAAAAACATAATTTTTTTGAAAAAGCGCTCCTGTAACTACGGGGCGAATTCATTTACAATGATTGGGGTGAAAAAATTGGTAGTCTACCACAAGTAGATGAGAAGTGAAGACCTTCGTCGCGTGGTTACCGTCCTTGAAAATCATATTCTGAGAAAATGGTGATTGAAAGTTTGTGAAATGTTTCTGTAAAAAAGATGAAGACAGATGGCCAAATAAAGATGATATGAGTGCTCCTGTATTGTTCACGGACTTCTTGAAATGGTTCAGTTACTTATTCTCCCCCGTCTCCCATCAGTCCAGCTCCGTACACCTCCCCCTCCTGGTCTTCTTGCTGCTCCAGCTGGCGTTGACGACCCGCACATCTTGCCCTACGGGCTGCCACAGCGGCCACAGCTGTTGCTTTCTCTGCTTTCTGAATCCTAACCTTGTCTTTCTTGGCCAAAGCAGCCTCCATGAGATCAGTTATTGGCAAGCTCATGTGGTCCATGACCTGTGCCAGTGCAAAGTTGCCTCTGTTGAACTTCGCAACAGCCTCAGCGGTGGCTGCTTCCACCCGGCCTTTCCCAACAAAGATTTCTTTGGGGCAGTGTCCCCACATGACATTGTGCAGAGACTCGTTACTGTTCTGGGTTTTGCCATGGGCCACGCGCTTGAGAAGAATGGGATTGGTCATTCTTCTGTAGATGGGCAGAACAGCATGCGAGACTTCCCTGGACAAGGCGGTGCCGTTGTGCTCTGCGTGTGGAGGTGGTGGTTGCTCTTCTGCCCTGGCTCTTTGAAAAAAGCACCATGAGGCTGGCCCAGCTGGACATCTGTCATGGTGAGGGTCCTCGTCCGTTGAAGTTACATGGAAGAAAGTGGCCCAGATCGCCTGCTCCATGGCTCGCTGATCTTCAAGGTTGTTGAGGATCGCGCTACGGAAGTAGTTTTGCAAGCGTTGGCACTTTTCCTTTGTTAGTCTCCCCTCCCCTCTTCCACCAAGCCTTTCATCCTTTGCTGCCTTGCGGAGAGCTGTGCCCATTCTCTTGGGGAGGTGGTTGATACATTCCAGCTTGGTGATGGGACGTGTGGGACCGTAGGGCTGAGCTGCAGCCACAGCATTGAAAGCCGTAGAATCTCCGTCCGACAGCATAGTTCTGTACCTGAGGTTGTGACGCTCAACAGACCTGCAGCACAGTAAAAATCAGAAAACCCATTGTGTAGGCAAGCAAATTGTGCACCTCTACTTGCAGAACACAATTTATGAGTTCAGGATTTGCTTATAAAGTTATAAAGGGGGGGGGGGGGTGTTGTGTTACAAAATATTTTCACAGTAGTATTGTTTTGTTCTTGTTTTGTTATAAAAGGCTATAAATGAACTTTGTTATTGTCACTAATTCATAATCGAATTTTCGTGCACTCTCTCTCTCTCTCTCTCTCTGTTCTGAACTTCAAAAATTAAAAGATAGGCTATGGTGGGGGTATACAGATTATATTCTTACCTTCCCCATAACTCCAACGCTGCATCCCTCTCCATAGACTTTGCAGATCCCTGGTGGTTGATGCTGCACTCAGCCCGGTGTTGCTGCTCCCATCGCAGTTGTTGGGCAGGGGTCATCTCCTCCAATTTCTCCTTATTCATGGCACATGTGTGGCAGTAGGTGGATTTTACAGAGAAGTCGAGCACCAACCCAGTGAGAACGTCAACCACCACTCCTACACCATAATGTGATGAAAAACCCCTTTTATGCCAGGTGCCATCAAAGGCAACATCTACCCAAAGAATACCGTCATCTTCTTCCCAGGCAGCGTCTTCATCCTCTTCGTCAAACTGGACATCTGCTCTACCTTGAGGAAAGGTCTGCCTGCATGCAACATTTACATGCTCAACAGTTTCCACCAGTGTGACATTTGTTACGGCCAAGATGCTGGCATTGACCTTTTTATCAATTCTTTGATATGAGCTTTTGTTCATCACGGGCATGCCAAACACTGTGCACAGCTTTTCCACACTTGAGTACCCACTGCCAATCTCATGCGAGTATAGGACAATCTGTTTGTTCACGTCAAAGGGAACATTCTTCATGTGGTTGCGGTTGCTCTCTCTAGGTGAAGAAAATTCTGACCGTCTGTACTGGCAGCTGTCACAGCAAAGTGCTAACTCTTGGGACAAGCCCATGGATTCTCCAACGCGTATCGTTAAATGTCCTGCTTCGCATTCCGGGCACTTCACATCCGATAATAGCGAGTTGAGCTGACCACACTCAACGATACACCATGTACGTTTCGGTTCAGCAGGCACATCGGCTGGCACTTGTGCGTTCTGCAAGTCATCGGCACCACTGAATCTTCTTAGCTTCTTCGCAGAGGCTGAAGCACCCTCTATTTCCTGCTGGTTGTCGTGTATATCGCACAACACTGGCCGAGGTTCGACTTGAAGTCGATGAGAAAAATGTGCATCACCTCCACCATCCAAAACGACACACTCCGCTGCGCCAACTTCGCGGGGCGCGTTTTCATCGCCCGTGGACTTTTCTTGTTCGGCTATTCGAGCTAATGCAAGCTGCTTCTTCCTCTTGCCCGATGCCTGCCCCACAAACCTCTTTCTATCGTTGAATTTTGCAGTGAACATTGCTGGCCGACTGATAGACGGTAGTGTAATTCGATCGACAAACCGATGTTGTGTTTACAGCGGATAAGGCTTGTTGCGCATGCGCCAGTAGCCATGGTAAGTTACAATGACCAACCAGAGAAGAGCTCTCATAGATCGACGGTCAATCTTGCAAATCCGGGAATTCCTGTCGCGGATAGTATGCTTGTGCTCTGACAGTTGAGCGAAAATAACGGGCTATTTTGGGGTATTGTTGACGTCACCAGCAAACGGGAATTCCCGATGGATCGTGTCGAGTGCAACGAGTTTGTCTTCTTGGAAGAAAAGTGGCTGTTTCAAGCCCTTGAAAACATCGATTTTTCAGCAAGTTTTCTGACTTTTATCACTCATGCATGTGCACTCACTTTGAAATTCATCACTTTATTGCAAAAAATACGATACAATTGACAAAATAAACATGACACAATGAATCTAGGGTGTTCAAAGTACCTAATATTGCAGGAAACCCAAAACACATTTTGGAAGGATTTTAGTAAAAAAATTCGTGCCACCTCTTCCCTTAAAGAATGATGACAACTGCGCAATAACGGTATTCCGAATATGCTCTGTCCCTCACTTCTCACGTCTATAACATGTCTTATTTTAAGGGATGTGCCATATGTCACTCATATAGTATGTAAGAAAAGCACATTCAGTTGATAAATAGGTTCAATTGCATTTATTTAGGGCGAAATAACGTAGCCGAAGCTCAAATCTAGCGCATTCGGTGTGGTTTCACAGGGCGCGTCTCCCGGGTCGCGTTTGACAGGTACGTGAGTTGACAATTACTGTGCTGATATTCTCCCTCCTTTACCCGTTACTGTTGCATTACACATGCAAACATGCACACGCACACTCTATTCAACATGACCTCGTACTTACGCTAAAACCCGTCTTCATCGTCTGATGTACCTACACAGGCAACCTCGGTCACATTGTTGGCACAGCTCTCCCCTCTGCACTCTCCACAGCCAGACGTACACACGAGGCCGTGTTTTCGGCATGAACATCTTGCTGTTCGACACTCTGTCTTGCAATTGGATCGGATGACATCGAGTAGATCACCAGGAGCAGCAGCAATGTCAATGAGAATAGGAAGCATGGCACCTTGAACAATCTCCCATCCCCAGTCCATCGGATCCAGGAGGAACTGTTCTTGATGCAAGTGCATCCATTCTTGCACCTGGAAGTATGTTCTCATGGAATGGAATTTAGCTGCTGCTGATGTAGGTGGGAGTTTGCAGGGCTGAAACGATGAGGTACATGTAGAGACTTTCTGCATGTACTTGATGTAGCGGAGGAAGTTCAAAGTGTCTCTTTCCTTCCCCCCATAGAGTTCTACAAAGGCCCTTTCTCCTGCTCCTATCAGCTCATCAGTGTGTAACCGAGTGCCGAAACACTACGATCACCTCGGGAGGCGCAGTGCAATCAAACAGGATTGAAAATGTTAGGGCTAATTTCTTAGACCTATAAACACTGTTATGCAAACCCGAAGGTTTCCATGAACATACAGACAATCGGTAACCACCAGACCCCATCACAAACAGAATTCTACAATACACCGGTGTTGACTTAGGCCAACAACTCGGGTGCAGAGTCTGCTGTGAAAGGAGCGGAAGCCTCCCCTGTCACAATCGCCCCCGTTTGAATGATCTTCGTCCCGAAGTTCCGAACCGGGGGATCACTGTCCATCCCAAGTTCGCAGAATGGGAACAGCACGAAAATGTTCAGTGGTCATATTATGCCATTACCTGAACATATCATGCCGAGTCCCATCCCTGCTCGCAAGCACCAGATGTAACCGAGTGCCGAAACACTACGATCACCTCGGGAGGCGAAGTGCAATCAAACAGGATTGAAAATGTTAGGGCTAATTTCTTAGCCTTATAAAAACTGTTATGCAAACCCGAAGGTTTCCATGAACATACAGACAATCGGAAACCACCAGACCCCATCACAAACAGAATTCTATAATACACCGGTGTTGACCTTTAAAGGCCAACAACTCGGGTGCAGAGTCTGCTGTGAAAGGAGCGGTAGCCTCCCCTGTCACAAGTGTCTCTGCAAGGACTGGCGCTGAAGACATGGGCCTGCTGCACGAACACTGTTGACTGGGTCAATTTCGTTAAACACATTGGTTTTCCAATCCCGAATGAACTGCTAATTGTATCGCATCCACCAAAGGCGTGCGCAAACAGGATGTTCTCACAAACTTGAGATCCAAGAACAGTCTGGACTTTTCTGATGTCCCACACTTGTGCAGCTGATTTTGCTGTCGGTGATCTCACTGATGTGAAGAAGACGGGGCAGTGATCTGGCGTAAGATGGTACAACAGAAGGATGAGCAGATCGGTGTCCTCGCCAACCAGAATCACGTTTCCCTTCCTTGCCAATTCCAGAGAAGTCTTTACGACGAGCCTATCAGCATCAGCAGTTGCATGGACAGTGTCAAAGCCGTGCTGTGAAAAACGGGAACTAAGGAGGTTGATGAACCGCTGTTTGTTGTTTGGATTCGTCAGGGAGCGCTCCTTTGGTTCGCACAGGACCATGTCACCCTCAAAAGTGATGGCACATGCTGTATTGGCTCTGCTTGTTCTTCGCAAATGGGCTGCATCTTTGGTGGTAGGTCCGCAGCTGTATCCATCAAAAACAACAGTTCCTTTGCCAAAATGACGAATGAGAAAGTCTGCGTAACTCAGGGCAGAAGGTGCAACAGCAAGCCACCATCGATGACATATGTTACATCATCAGGAATAACACCATTTACACTCGACTCCACTTAGCTCGACCCCGCTTAGCTCGTCCGCCGTTTAGCTCGTCGCCATATTTTTTCCCCGGGCTGACGTCCTTCTTTGTATCTGTAAAATTAAGCTGGTTAGCTCGTCCGCCGGTTAGCTCGTCCGCCGCTTTGCTCGACCAAACTTTCCAGTCCCAAGGCATGGTGTGACGTCATTTACCCCGGATAGCTCGTCATAACGACATTGTGTCGTCAGCGATGACGTCTTCTGACAGGATGACAGTAACAAAAGAACGTTCCATAAACTGCCAGACTTTTCGAATTGAATGTCAAAGAAGAAAACATGCGCTGTTTATCTGATTTTGCTACTTTGTTTCAATTTTCTCCCACTTATTAGTAGGTACAATGTACACACAAAACTTTCTTTGTATGACTAATTAGAATAATGTTTGGACAATGACACCTGTCAATCATTTCTGGCATCCATCTGTCACTCAGTCCTAGACAAATGCCAATCGTTGGGTAGTCTCACAACGCAGAAAAGATGCAAACGAAACGAAAGGTGCAGGGTCTTTCCCTGAAAAGGAAAATGGAAGTTATTCAAATAATGGAGGACAATCCAAGCAAACTCCTAAAGACCATAGCAGACGATCTTGATATCCCACGAACGACGTTGTCCTCGATCAAGAAAGATAAAGTTAAGATCAAACAGCAGTATAATAGCGGCGAACAAAAAGCATCACGGTTCCGAATCAGAGGGTCAAAGTACGACGACATCGACTGCGCACTGCTGCAATGGTTCACAGAGCAAAGGTAATTCAAGTAACATGTATATCTAAGAAGCGTGTTTATGTTTTAATAATCAGTTGGGTCAGGGAAGGTTCTGTTGTTTCTTCCTTACATGTACATGTAATTATACAACCAAAATTGTGTCAGGAAGTGAGAAGCCCGCCATGGGGGACGTAGCTCAGTCGATAGAGCCGCGTCGCGCCAGTTTCTAACTGTGCCGTGATGTCTTTGCTACTGGTTCGATCCTCATCTTCGGGGTGGTTGATTTTTCAGTCAATCCGGGGTCTACTATTGTCAGACTCATTTCGCGCCTGTATGCCGACATGTGCCTATTATGGAATTAGCACTGACACTGGCATGGACTCCTGTGCTCAGAGTAGATAGAAGAAATTCCTGGACAAATGAAACTTAAAGTAGTTTCTCACAAGTCTATAACTTCAAGTTCTCTCTCTCTCTCTCTCTCTCTCTCTCTCTCTCTCTCTCTCTCTCTCTCTCTCTCTCTCTCTCTCTCTCTCTCTCTCTCTCTCTCTCTCTCTCTCTCTCTCTCTTCTGCCTATCTCTCTGTTATTTTCATAGTAACACATGTTACAAACCCAATATGCGAAACGAATATAAACTCTATCAACATCTTACCGAGTCTATGAACAGAAATTCGTCATTTGACCATTGCACATCATAGCTCCTACTCCATGGTGATGAAAGGATTACTTCTGGTTTGTAGACACGGTAAAATGTCATGTTGTGAACAAAGGGCTATTCGAGGATGATCTACTAGATTGATAGTTATCTCAGAACCTGATACACCCGTTTACAAGTGTTTATGTGCTTTTAATATTGGTCTGGACGAATTCGCCGGATAGCTCGTCGCAGCATATCCCCCAGGGAAATTGGACTCCGTTTACCTCGTCCGCTGCTTAGCTCGTCGGCCGGTTAGCTCGTCGCGAATTTTTCGGTCCCGAGAGGGACGAGCTAAGCGGAGACGACTGTACCTGCTTTGTTGAAGTCCAGATGTAAGTTGCCAGTGCAGCCTTGGTACCTTGTCTTGGCAGACCACCCGAATCAAACAGCGATGCTGGGACACTGCACATCTCAAAGGCAAAGGCGTCCTCAAGACATCCGTTGGTGTTCTTCACAGTTGTCACTAGTCTCTGGAACAACAGCATGGAGTGAACATGTACTAGATCATCGTGCAGATTGGACGACTTGGCTTTCAGAGCCATGGTTACAGCTTGATCCTTCTTTTTAAAGGTGAAATCCACAACATTATTTCCGATCATGCTGCTCAGAATCTTGTTTCCTACGCCTTTTGCTTGTTCTGCATTCACAGTAGCTTCAGCTTCTTTTCCGCTTGAAATGGATCGGAGGGCTGTATCCACAGTGAAATGGTTCCTATCAAGCAGATATCTCAAGATCAGCTGAATGTCTGTGTGATCTCGCTTCTGCCTTGCCACGCTCAACTCTTTGTGCTGCGTTTGTTGCTCGCTAGAATGGAATGCAACGTCTGTGACAGACTGCATTGCGTCGGGGATTTCTGCACAGGCAGGCATACACAGTAGTAGGTGGGAGATCAATGCCATATGATTGCGCAGCATTCAGTTCAAATTTCCGTACCTCTGTGTAAGAACAGCTACAGCCAAGGTGGCTGAGGGTATCGATCAGAAACCGTGAACCGAATGATCGGTGCATTTGCACGCCAAGTGCAAACTGCAATGGTGCAATAACAGTGTTTGGCCTACTGAGCTGAATGATTGCTTGTCCTATTGCACTGATATAATGTTAGGTAACCTTGAAAGAAATACATGTACATATCCACTAACAAATGCACAGATTAATAAATAAACGCAACGTAAGTAGGTGAAGCTGAACATGGAAAAAACTTATTACCTAACAGTCACATGCACGATCCACGTTGTTCTCAATGGACATAATTTCACAAGGCACATAGACAAAGACTGAATCTGCAATCGCCTAATAATCATTATAATGCGAGCAGTGAAATGCGCCCCTGGGAAACAAACAAATATATCTATACATAGATGAGACCAATAAACTGCTTACGCCATGCTGATTAAGCTATCGTGTGATGTTATTGAATAGTTTCCTTGGGTAGCTTGTGAAAAACTGTCGCTCCGAAAACTAAAATAAAATGTACGATATTTCGGACTCATCGCATGGTTTTTTCCCGGCCAACTCGATTAGATGTGTGCAGGCACACTGAAATGAATCAACTGCACCTAAAATGAATTTTATAGCAATTACTTCGCACACATCCAAACGCTTCCCAGCCTAAAATCACTCGATAACTCCTGAGCGAATCTGGATACGATTACGTGGAAAACTCTTGAAGGCTTACTTCTCAGTCCAGATCCATCTTCTGCTCTCTGAATTATGGTTACACTCTCTTGGTGGGTTCCTTTCGTGATGTTGTAGCCCGCTTTTTTCCAATCTCCCTGGTGCAAACTCTTTCTTGTGAGTTGAAGTTCGTTCGTTGAAAATCAGTTACTAGTGCTGTCCCTTGATTTACTTCGGAGTGGTCTCCTCTTCGATTTTAAAGGGACATAACTCTCGCATGCTAACCCTTTCTTCGTATCGAAAGTAGCCGGCTCAGTTTGTTTTTGTTTTTGTTTGGTCTTGTGTTTGATGACTTTGCTAGTCCAATATTTTATGTATATATATACTCAACCAAAACTTAAATGTTTTTACTAGCTATTCAATTGTATGAGTTATAGTTCCTTTTAGGTACTGCTCTGTTCATTTTAGCATGTGCATGGATAAGCAACGCACACAAGTGTGTGTGTGTGTGTGTGTGTGTGTGTGTGTGTGTGTGTGTGTGTGTGTGTGTGACGGTGTGTGAGTTTACGCAGTATGTGTGTGTATGGGGGATGTGTGTGTGGGGGGA
The DNA here is from genome assembly GCF_037325665.1 of Littorina saxatilis. Taxonomy (NCBI): domain Eukaryota; kingdom Metazoa; phylum Mollusca; class Gastropoda; order Littorinimorpha; family Littorinidae; genus Littorina; species Littorina saxatilis. Next base: position 38,025 of record NW_027127243.1, read on the forward strand.
TGTGGGGGTATATATATATGTGTGTGTGTGTGAGTGTGTGTGTGTGTGTGTGTGTGTGTGTGTGTGTGTGTGTGTTTCGGTAAGCGAATGTCAGCGGTTTGTGTGTGTGCATGCGTGTGGGCGTGAGTGCGGAATGTGCGTGTGCGTGCGTGTGTGTGTGTGGGTGTGCAGTCTTTTGCTTACGTTTACAATTATTCTCTGTATATGTTCCAAGGCAGGGTGGACTAGGCAAAGAGGAGAGGGGGGGGGGGGGTTGCCAGTGGTGGTCCAGGGGGATGTTCTCCCTGGCGGGGTCAAGGGGCAGAGCCCCTTGTGGGGGTCAGGGGGCTTTGCCCCCTGAAGCTGATGGGTAGGTCATATTCTGAGATAGGAAAATGGTCGCTCCTTGCATGAAACGGCATAAAATAAACAATAATAAAAAATGTTTTAAATAAGTGAGGTACATGTTTAGGCTAGGGGGGGGGGGGGTTGCGCAACCCCCATAACCCCCCCCCCCCCCCCGGTAGTCCGGCCCTGCAAGGACAGGTTGGAAGATGAGGCTAAGCCTAAAACCTTTATCCTGACGTAATAATATCCTCTCTCTCTCTCTCCCTCCCTCTCTCTCCCTCTCTCTCTCTCTCTCTCTCTCTCTCTCTCTCTCTCTCTCTCTCTCTCTCTCTCTCTCTCTCTCTCTCTGTTAAGCATTCGATGTGTACATATTCTATAACTTTTTTTTTTAAATCTCATATTGTGTGTGTGTGTGTGTGTGTGTGTGTGTGTGTGTGTGTGTGTGTGTGTGTGTGTGTGTGTGTGAATGTCCGTGTATATGATGTGATTAGAATAGGGGAGCCTCTCTGCATGGGTGAAAAAACACTTGTTTGTAATGCTTGTATGCCACAACGCTCTCTCTGTCTCTCTCTGTCTCTCTCTCTCTCTCTCTCTCTCTCTCTCTTTCTCTCTCTCTCTCTCTCAAATTATTTAAAATGAAACAATATTGTACACACAGCAAACTTCAGTCAACTTCAGGTCAAACCAAGAACTTTGCACTTGATCCTACATGAAGAATTATTTTGGCAAACGTTAAATTTAACATAAAAAAGGTATTGTTTCACTGCAGACCATTTTACTAAGCGTTTCGGGCGGGCGGGAAATAGCTCAGTCGGTAGCGGCGCTGTCTTCAAAACCAGTTGTCGCAATCGGCGTAGGTTCGATCCCCACGTTCGGCGAGGGATTTATTTCCCAGAGTCAACATCGTGCAGACTCTCCTCGGTGGCCGCATGCACACGATAAAGAACCCAAGTTCACAGCGAAAGTGTCAGGGCTCGGAAACATGAATACACGCATGCAGGAAACAAAATGTGTGGGTATCGCCGTATACTGTATGGCAGCTCGCTTTCCCCATGGAGAAAGCAGCCCGAATTTCCATGAGGGCAACCTCACAGGACTATATAAAATCTTATCCTTATCGTAACCTTATCCTTTAACTTTTAAAGCAATTGTTAAATTCTCTTTTGAAAACTTTTTTGTGAGAAGCGTTCCAAGGTAACGTTAATGAAATATTAATTTCACATTTGATGCTAACTGTTTACAAAAAACTAACTATACAGTTTATGTACATCTTACGTTACAAAAGTCCTTTCTCCTAAGTGAATATGTGCGTACCCACGTGTTTGTGTGTGTGCACGTGCGAGCGTGTGTCAGTGTGACTGTGTGTGTGTGTGTGTGGTGTGTGTGTGTGTGTGAGCACAAAGTATTCCTACGTGTATTTTGCAAATGCACAGTTAACAAGTTTGAAAATATCTCATGTCATCTCCAACAAACGGCTTAATTCACACACACGCACGCACAAAACATAATAAATCTTATATGTACGACTACCTTGTAAAAACACACACAACACGTTTACATGCACAATTACTGGTGATATCAAACACAATTTTAAAAACAATGTTTTTTAATCAACTTAATTTCAACAACAAAATTGTTATGCTTAGCTGATAAGTTATATTAATAAAACAATAAAAATAAAAACACAAAATGCATGTATACTATTACTACTATACTGTACCGCAGTACTATGTACTGTTGTACTATAGTACAAAATACCATAGTACAAAGTACCACAGTGTACCATAGTACAAAGTACTTCGTACTATAGTACTACTGTAGTACAGGGTACATTCACAAAAAAGTACCATAGTACAAAGTACTAGGTACTATAGTACTACTGTAGTACAGGGTACATTCAATAAAAAGTACCATAGTACAGAGTACTATGTACTATAGTACTACTGTAGTACATGGTACATTCACTAAAAAGTACCATAGTACAAAGTACAAAGTACTCTACTGTACCACAAAGTACTATAGTACAGGGTACATTTACTACACAGTACTATAGTACAAAGTACCATGTACTACAATATGTACTAGAGTACATGGTACATTTACTATAGTTTACTATAGTACAGGGTACATTTACTATAGTTTACTATAGTATACTATAGTACATCGTGTGGTACTTTTTCAGCTGGGTAACGATACGTTTTCTTCATCAGTTACTGTCATCTTACTGTAGAGTGTCCAGCCAACTTTCATTCGTTCTACAACCAGCACCAGTGATGCTCTTCTTTATGTCATTGGCGTCAATTCTCACTTTCCTTCTAAATTCAATCCGAGCGGATCTCTAGTGACCCGGATCAGACCGTATCATCCTTGTCCAGCAGTGGTTCGCCTACCCTCTTCATATTCACTTTATCGCAGTCGTTGTCGCTGGTTTCCGTTCTACTGCCCGTGGTTCCTTGCTGTTGCCCCCCCTTCCTGTGCTTCCTTCTGCGACACCAGATGGCGCTAACAATGGCTGTAAAGAGCAATGCTGACACCACCACTCCGATGACGCACGCCACGGCTGACGTCACAACCATGTCCGCTATTCCGCTCTGGGCCCCTCCAACACTCGAGTTCTTGGCGGGTGGTGACAGGGTGCCGACGAGCGTGAATCGGTTTCCAACCTGCACACGTCTGCACTTTGCGTCTGACCACTGGACCGTGTCCGTGTCCCGGGGATCTGCAGCCACCAGCACGGTCAGTCTCAGGGCATCCTCCCGTTCCCGCTTCAGGCACAAGACAGGCCGACCTCCTCCAGTGGACCCCCTGCACGGCACCAGCACGTCCCTTGCTGGCAGTGTGTCAGACTCAAACACCAGGGTCTCGTCTCCCACGCGCAGTTCAATGTCCAGGCTGGCAAGGTCGCCAACATCTGTGCTGCTTCCCTCGACTTTTTTGGCACTGGTGCACACAAATACAGTCGCTGGCCACGAACCCAGAGAGACGACCACGTTGGATGCGATGAGTTCTCCGTTCTGCTCATACTCGTAGTCACAGCGCAAGTTGTCCATGGTCATGTCGAAGGGAGGCGACTGGAGACAGGTGAGGGTTAGAATGCCCGCGGTTATGTTCCCTTGCGAGTGACAGCGCAGCCTGTCTGCATGGTCCTTTGTGCTGAGACCTCTGCGTGTGGACACTCTGGTCACGTGGCTAGTGTTGTCCCAGTCGCGTCGCATGTCGATGGATATCACTCTGACCCTGCGAGACAACAACAGACTTGAGCAGCTCATCAACAGACCAAGTTGGGAAATAACTCTGTCGGGTTTGTATGGGTTGTGAAAGAGTGAACTCCCTTGCTTTTAGTGAGGCAAACAATCCACACGTGCTCCTTGTCCACGTGATTCTGACACCCCCTCAGCCTTTAATGATTGGCCCTTGAATTGTTTGTCTCCCTTAAAAGCAAGGGTTTCCTCCGAAAGCGGCGTATGGCTGCCTAAATGGCGGGGTAAAAACGGTCATACACGTAAAAGCCGTGGGAGTTTCAGCCCATGAACGAACAAACAAACAAAAGCAAGGGTGTTCACTCTCTCGCCACACATTCAAACACGACATAGCTATTTCGGGATTCGTCTATTCTTCTATCAGATTTGTCACACAGACTGCCGGGCTCCAGTGGACGTTACGTCTATTCTTCTATCAGATTTGTCACACAGACTGCTGGGCTCCAGTGGACGTTACGTCTATTCTTCTATCAGATTTGTCACACAGACTGCTGGGCTCCAGTGGACGTTACGTCTATTCTTCTATCAGATTTGTCACACAGACTGCTAGGCTCCAGTGGACGTTACGTCTATTCTTCTATCAGATTTGTCACACAGACTGCTAGGCTCTAGTGGACGTTACGTCTATTCTTCTATCAGATTTGTCACACAGACAGCTGGGCTCTAGTGGACGTTACGTCTATTCTTCTATCAGATTTGTCACACAGACTGCTGGACTCCAGTGGACGTTACGTCTATTCTTCTATCAGATTTGTCACACAGACTGCTAGGCTCCAGTGGATGTTACGTCTATTCTTCTATCAGATTTGTCACACAGACTGCTGGACTCCAGTGGACGTTACGTCTATTCTTCTATCAGATTTGTCACACAGACTGCTGGGCTCCAGTGGACGTTACGTCTATTCTTCTATCAGATTTGTCACACAGACTGCTAGGCTCCAGTGGATGTTACGTCTATTCTTCTTTCAGATTTGTCACACAGACTGCTGGGCTCCAGTGGACGTTACGTCTATTCTTCTATCAGATTTGTCACACAGACTGCTGGACTCCAGTGGACGTTACGTCTATTCTTCTATCAGATTTGTCACACAGACTGCTAGGCTCCAGTGGACGTTACGTCTATTCTTCTATCAGATTTGTCACACAGACTGCTGGGCTCTAGTGGACGTTACGTCTATTCTTCTATCAGATTTGTCACACAGACTGCTGGGCTCCAGTGGACGTTACGTCTATTCTTCTATCAGATTTGTCACACAGACTGCTGGGCTCCAGTGGACGTTACGTCTATTCTTCTATCAGATTTGTCACACAGACTGCTGGGCTCCATAGGACGTTACGTCTATTCTTCTATCAGATTTGTCACACAGACTGCTGGGCTCCAGTGGACGTTACGTCTATTCTTCTATCAGATTTGTCACACAGACTGCTGGACTCCAGTGGACGTTACGTCTATTCTTCTATCAGATTTGTCACACAGACAGCTTGGCTCCAGTGGATGTTACGTCTATTCTTCTATCAGATTTGTCACACAGACTGCTGGGCTCCAGTGGACGTTACGTCTATTCTTCTATCAGATTTGTCACACAGACAGCTGGGCTCTAGTGGACGTTACGTCTATTCTTCTATCAGATTTGTCACACAGACAGCTGGGCTCTAGTGGACGTTACGTCTATTCTTCTATCAGATTTGTCACACAGACTGCTGGACTCCAGTGGACGTTACGTCTATTCTTCTATCAGATTTGTCACACAGACTGCTGGGCTCCAGTGGACGTTACGTCTATTCTTCTATCAGATTTGTCACACAGACTGCTGGGCTCTAGTGGACGTTACGTCTATTCTTCTATCAGATTTGTCACACAGACTGCTGGGCTCCAGTGGACGTTACGTCTATTCTTCTATCAGATTTGTCACACAGACTGCTGGGCTCCAGTGGACGTTACGTCTATTCTTCTATCAGATTTGTCACACAGACTGCTGGGCTCCAGTGGACGTTACGTCTATTCTTCTATCAGATTTGTCACACAGACTGCTGGGCTCCAGTGGACGTTACGTCTATTCTTCTATCAGATTTGTCACACAGACTGCTGGGCTCCAGTGGACGTTACGTCTATTCTTCTATCAGATTTGTCACACAGACTGCTGGGCTCCAGTGGACGTTACGTCTATTCTTCTATCAGATTTGTCACACAGACTGCTGGGCTCCAGTGGACGTTACGTCTATTCTTCTATCAGATTTGTCACACAGACTGCTGGACTCCAGTGGACGTTACGTCTATTCTTCTATCAGATTTGTCACACAGACTGCTGGGCGCCAGTGGACGTTACGTCTATTCTTCTATCAGATTTGTCACACAGACTGCTGGGCTCCAGTGGACGTTACGTCTATTCTTCTATCAGATTTGTCACACAGACTGCTAGGCTCCAGTGGACGTTACGTCTATTCTTCTATCAGATTTGTCACACAGACTGCTGGGCGCCAGTGGACGTTACGTCTATTCTTCTATCAGATTTGTCACACAGACTGCTGGACTCCAGTGGACGTTACGTCTATTCTTCTATCAGATTTGTCACACAGACTGCTGGGCGCCAGTGGACGTTACGTCTATTCTTCTATCAGATTTGTCACACAGACTGCTGGGCTCCAGTGGACGTTACGTCTATTCTTCTATCAGATTTGTCACACAGACTGCTGGGCTCCAGTGGACGTTACGTCTATTCTTCTATCAGATTTGTCACACAGACTGCTGGGCTCCAGTGGACGTTACGTCTATTCTTCTATCAGATTTGTCACACAGACTGCTGGGCTCCAGTGGACGTTACGTCTATTCTTCTATCAGATTTGTCACGCAGACTGCAGGGCTCCAGTGGACGTTACGTCTATTCTTCTATCAGATTTGTCACACAGACTGCTGGGCTCCAGTGGACGTTACGTCTATTCTTCTATCAGATTTGTCACACAGACTGCTGGGCTCCAGTGGACGTTACGTCTATTCTTCTATCAGATTTGTCACACAGACTGCTGGACTCCAGTGGACGTTACGTCTATTCTTCTATCAGATTTGTCACACAGACTGCTGGGCTCCAGTGGACGTTACGTCTATTCTTCTATCAGATTTGTCACACAGACTGCTGGGCTCCAGTGGACGTTACGTCTATTCTTCTATCAGATTTGTCACACAGACTGCTGGACTCCAGTGGACGTTACGTCTATTCTTCTATCAGATTTGTCACACAGACAGCTGGGCTCTAGTGGACGTTACGTCTATTCTTCTATCAGATTTGTCACACAGACTGCTGGACTCCAGTGGACGTTACGTCTATTCTTCTATCAGATTTGTCACACAGACTGCTGGGCTCCAGTGGACGTTACGTCTATTCTTCTATCAGATTTGTCACACAGACTGCTAGGCTCCAGTGGACGTTACGTCTATTCTTCTATCAGATTTGTCACACAGACTGCTGGACTCCAGTGGACGTTACGTCTATTCTTCTATCAGATTTGTCACACAGACTGCTGGGCTCCAGTGGACGTTACGTCTATTCTTCTATCAGATTTGTCACACAGACTGCTAGGCTCCAGTGGATGTTACGTCTATTCTTCTTTCAGATTTGTCACACAGACTGCTGGGCTCCAGTGGACGTTACGTCTATTCTTCTATCAGATTTGTCACACAGACTGCTGGGCTCCAGTGGACGTTACGTCTATTCTTCTATCAGATTTGTCACACAGACTGCTGGGCTCCAGTGGACGTTACGTCTATTCTTCTATCAGATTTGTCACACAGACTGCTGGGCTCTAGTGGACGTTACGTCTATTCTTCTATCAGATTTGTCACACAGACTGCTGGGCTCCAGTGGACGTTACGTCTATTCTTCTATCAGATTTGTCACACAGACTGCTGGACTCCAGTGGACGTTACGTCTATTCTTCTATCAGATTTGTCACACAGACAGCTTGGCTCCAGTGGATGTTACGTCTATTCTTCTATCAGATTTGTCACACAGACTGCTGGGCTCCAGTGGACGTTACGTCTATTCTTCTATCAGATTTGTCACACAGACAGCTGGGCTCTAGTGGACGTTACGTCTATTCTTCTATCAGATTTGTCACACAGACAGCTGGGCTCTAGTGGACGTTACGTCTATTCTTCTATCAGATTTGTCACACAGACAGCTGGGCTCTAGTGGACGTTACGTCTATTCTTCTATCAGATTTGTCACACAGACTGCTAGGCTCCAGTGGACGTTACGTCTATTCTTCTATCAGATTTGTCACACAGACTGCTAGGCTCTAGTGGACGTTACGTCTATTCTTCTATCAGATTTGTCACACAGACTGCTGGGCTCCAGTGGACGTTACGTCTATTCTTCTATCAGATTTGTCACACAGACTGCTGGGCTCCATAGGACGTTACGTCTATTCTTCTATCAGATTTGTCACACAGACTGCTAGGCTCTAGTGGACGTTACGTCTATTCTTCTATCAGATTTGTCACACAGACAGCTGGGCTCTAGTGGACGTTACGTCTATTCTTCTATCAGATTTGTCACACAGACTGCTGGGCTCTAGTGGACGTTACGTCTATTCTTCTATCAGATTTGTCACACAGACTGCTGGGCTCTAGTGGACGTTACGTCTATTCTTCTATCAGATTTGTCACACAGACTGCTGGGCTCCAGTGGACGTTACGTCTATTCTTCTATCAGATTTGTCACACAGACTGCTGGGCTCCAGTGGACGTTACGTCTATTCTTCTATCAGATTTGTCACACAGACTGCTAGGCTCCAGTGGACGTTACGTCTATTCTTCTATCAGATTTGTCACACAGACTGCTAGGCTCTAGTGGACGTTACGTCTATTCTTCTATCAGATTTGTCACACAGACTGCTAGGCTCCAGTGGATGTTACGTCTATTCTTCTATCAGATTTGTCACACAGACAGCTGGGCTCTAGTGGACGTTACGTCTATTCTTCTATCAGATTTGTCACACAGACTGCTGGGCTCTAGTGGACGTTACGTCTATTCTTCTATCAGATTTGTCACACAGACTGCTGGACTCCAGTGGACGTTACGTCTATTCTTCTATCAGATTTGTCACACAGACTGCTGGGCTCTAGTGGACGTTACGTCTATTCTTCTATCAGATTTGTCACACAGACTGCTGGGCGCCAGTGGACGTTACGTCTATTCTTCTATCAGATTTGTCACACAGACTGCTGGGCTCTAGTGGACGTTACGTCTATTCTTCTATCAGATTTGTCACACAGACTGCTGGGCTCCAGTGGACGTTACGTCTATTCTTCTATCAGATTTGTCACACAGACTGCTGGGCTCTAGTGGACGTTACGTCTATTCTTCTATCAGATTTGTCACACAGACTGCTGGGCTCCAGTGGACGTTACGTCTATTCTTCTATCAGATTTGTCACACAGACTGCTGGACTCCAGTGGACGTTACGTCTATTCTTCTATCAGATTTGTCACACAGACAGCTGGGCTCTAGTGGACGTTACGTCTATTCTTCTATCAGATTTGTCACACAGACAGCTGGGCTCTAGTGGACGTTACGTCTATTCTTCTATCAGATTTGTCACACAGACTGCTGGGCTCCAGTGGACGTTACGTCTATTCTTCTATCAGATTTGTCACACAGACTGCCGGGCTCCAGTGGACGTTACGTCTATTCTTCTATCAGATTTGTCACACAGACTGCTGGGCTCTAGTGGACGTTACGTCTATTCTTCTATCAGATTTGTCACACAGACTGCTGGGCTCTAGAGGATTATTTAGGGAAAAGAAAAGTCTTGAGACCAGGTTTAACTTGAGGTCATTTCATTAATAAATTCCATTTCTAAACATTGTCCCGGAAGGCCTTAAGGTGGTTGACATGTGACGAGATGGTTTGTACGGGAAGGCAGTCGTCTTTAACCTTAAATAACTACAACACTGTCTCCTCACCTGTGTTTACGCTAGGCCCAGGGTATTCCCAGGGAAGGGGGATTCCCCTTGCACTCTCTGACTTGAAGTCGACAGAGGGTGGCCCTCACACAGCGGCCATCTTGTTTCTGTCTCTTCGTCTCTCAATACCCCCCCCCCCCCCCCCCTCCCGTCCCCTCCACACACACTCCGGGATCTTAAAGTGTATCTCGGTAACTCTGTCAAATCCTGTTCTTTGTCATTTTGAAGCAGAGAGAGGTGGTTGCATGCATTCATATCCTTAGCGGATTATGACTTTATTCAGTTATTCTGCAGAAAAGACAAATGCTGGAGAAAAACCGTTCTTTTCTGCAGCATTTCTGCATAATGTCATCTTTCCCCGAAGCAGCGTTTTTTTTTCTGCAGCAAAACATTTTACTGCAGTAAAATTGAAATCAAGATTGCTGCAGTAAAACGGTGCTGTTGTTTTACTGCAGAAAACCTGTTAACATTTTTTCTGCAGCATTTTGTACTGGCTCTTGGCGGATTATGACTTTATTCAGTTATTCTGGAGAAAAACCGAAATGCTGGAGAAAAACTGTCTATTCTGAAGCATTTCTGCATAATGTCATCTTTCGCCGAAGCAACGTTTCAGTTTACTGCAGTAAAACAGTTTTTGTGAAGCATAATGTTTACTTGGTTTTCTGCAGCATTATTGCGATAACTTTTTCTTCAGAATAGTCTGTGACAGTTTTTCTGGAGAAAAACGAACGACCTTGTAAAGTGGCGTTTGTATTCGTCGCCCCCTGGGATAGTATAATAGTTTGTAACTATTGGTAATTCTGGATGAGTCCATCTAATCTCTCGACAGAGGGGGGCTCGCGTGCTCCAACATTATAATGAGCCAGTACAAAATGCTGCAGAAAAAGTGTAAACAGGTTTTCTGCAGTAAAAAACTGCACCGTTTTACTGCAGCATTCTTGATTTCAATTTTACTGCAGTAAAATGTTTTGCTCCAGAAAAACCCGTTGCTTCGGCGAAAGATGACATTATGCAGAAATGCTGCAGAAAAGACAGTTTTTCTCCAGCATTTCTGTTTTTCTGCAGAATAACTGAATAATGCCAAAATGCTGAAGAAAAAGTGTAAACAGTTTTTCTCCAGTAAAACAACATCACCGTTTTACTGCAGCATTCTTGATTTCAATTTTACTGCAGTAAAACTGTTTTACTGCAGAAAAAAACGTTGTCCTCGCAAAAGATGACATTATGCAGAAATGCTGCAGAAAAAAACAGTTTTTCTATTTCTGTTTTTCTGCAGAATAACTGAATAAAGTCATAATCCGCTAAGGATACATTCACTACATGTAACACATAACGCTAAAGGCTACGAGTTATGGGTCAGTTGGCTGTGGTGATTCCCCGTTATCAGTGAGTCAGAACCACTACATGTAACACATAACGCTAAAGGCTACGAGTTATGGGTCAGTTGGCTGTGGTGATTCCCCGTTATCAATGAGTCAGAACCACTACATGTAACACATAACGCTAAAGGCTACGAGTTATGGGTCAGTTGGCTGTGGTGATTCCCCGTTATCAGTGAGTCAGAACCACTACATGTAACACATAACGCTAAAGGCTACGAGTTATGGGTCAGTTGGCTGTGGTGATTCCCCGTTATCAGTGAGTCAGAACCACTACATGTAACACATAACGCTAAAGGCTACGAGTTATGGGTCAGTTGGCTGTGGTGATTCCCCGTTATCAATACATTCACTACATGTAACACATAACGCTAAAGGCTACGAGTTATGGGTCAGTTGGCTGTGGCGATTCCCCGTTATCAATACATTCACTACATGTAACACATAACGCTCAAGGCTACGAGTTATGGGTCAGTTGGCTGTGGTGATTCCCCGTTATCAATACATTCACTACATGTAACACATAACGCTCAAGGCTACGAGTTATGGGTCAGTTGGCTGTGGCGATTCCCCGTTATCAATACATTCACTACATGTAACACATAACGCTAAAGGCTACGAGTTATGGGTCAGCTGGCTGTGGTGATTCCCCGTTATCAATACATTCACTACATGTAACACATAACGCTAAAGGCTACGAGTTATGGGTCAGCTGGCTGTGGTGATTCCCCGTTATCAATACATTCACTACATGTAACACATAACGCTAAAGGCTACGAGTTATGGGTCAGTTGGCTGTGGTGATTCCCCGTTATCAGTGAGTCAGAACCACTACATGTAACACATAACGCTAAAGGCTACGAGTTATGGGTCAGTTGGCTGTGGCGATTCCCCGTTATCAATACATTCACTACATGTAACACATAACGCTCAAGGCTACGAGTTATGGGTCAGTTGGCTGTGGTGATTCCCCGTTATCAATACATTCACTACATGTAACACATAACGCTAAAGGCTACGAGTTATGGGTCAGTTGGCTGTGGCGATTCCCCGTTATCAATACATTCACTACATGTAACACATAACGCTAAAGGCTACGAGTTATGGGTCAGTTGGCTGTGGTGATTCCCCGTTATCAATACATTCACTACATGTAACACATAACGCTAAAGGCTACGAGTTATGGGTCAGTTGGCTGTGGCGATTCCCCGTTATCAATACATTCACTACATGTAACACATAACGCTAAAGGCTACGAGTTATGGGTCAGTTGGCTGTGGCGATTCCCCGTTATCAATACATTCACTACATGTAACACATAACGCTCAAGGCTACGAGTTATGGGTCAGTTGGCTGTGGTGATTCCCCGTTATCAATACATTCACTACATGTAACACATAACGCTAAAGGCTACGAGTTATGGGTCAGTTGGCTGTGGCGATTCCCCGTTATCAATACATTCACTACATGTAACACATAACGCTAAAGGCTACGAGTTATGGGTCAGTTGGCTGTGGTGATTCCCCGTTATCAATACATTCACTACATGTAACACATAACGCTAAAGGCTACGAGTTATGGGTCAGTTGGCTGTGGCGATTCCCCGTTATCAATACATTCACTACATGTAACACATAACGCTAAAGGCTACGAGTTATGGGTCAGTTGGCTGTGGCGATTCCCCGTTATCAATACATTCACTACATGTAACACATAACGCTAAAGGCTACGAGTTATGGGTCAGTTGGCTGTGGTGATTCCCCGTTATCAATACATTCACCACATGTAACACATAACGCTCAAGGCTACGAGTTATGGGTCAGTTGGCTGTGGCGATTCCCCGTTATCAATACATTCACTACATGTAACACATAACGCTAAAGGCTACGAGTTATGGGTCAGTTGGCTGTGGTGATTCCCCGTTATCAATACATTCACTACATGTAACACATAACGCTAAAGGCTACGAGTTATGGGTCAGTTGGCTGTGGCGATTCCCCGTTATCAATACATTCACTACATGTAACACATAACGCTAAAGGCTACGAGTTATGGGTCAGTTGGCTGTGGTGATTCCCCGTTATCAATACATTCACTACATGTAACACATAACGCTAAAGGCTACGAGTTATGGGTCAGTTGGCTGTGGTGATTCCCCGTTATCAATACATTCACTACATGTAACACATAACGCTAAAGGCTACGAGTTATGGGTCAGTTGGCTGTGGCGATTCCCCGTTATCAATACATTCACTACATGTAACACATAACGCTAAAGGCTACGAGTTATGGGTCAGTTGGCTGTGGTGATTCCCCGTTATCAATACATTCACTACATGTAACACATAACGCTAAAGGCTACGAGTTATGGGTCAGTTGGCTGTGGCGATTCCCCGTTATCAATACATTCACTACATGTAACACATAACGCTAAAGGCTACGAGTTATGGGTCAGTTGGCTGTGGCGATTCCCCGTTATCAATACATTCACTACATGTAACACATAACGCTCAAGGCTACGAGTTATGGGTCAGTTGGCTGTGGTGATTCCCCGTTATCAATACATTCACTACATGTAACACATAACGCTAAAGGCTACGAGTTATGGGTCAGTTGGCTGTGGCGATTCCCCGTTATCAATACATTCACTACATGTAACACATAACGCTAAAGGCTACGAGTTATGGGTCAGTTGGCTGTGGTGATTCCCCGTTATCAATACATTCACTACATGTAACACATAACGCTAAAGGCTACGAGTTATGGGTCAGTTGGCTGTGGCGATTCCCCGTTATCAATACATTCACTACATGTAACACATAACGCTAAAGGCTACGAGTTATGGGTCAGTTGGCTGTGGCGATTCCCCGTTATCAATACATTCACTACATGTAACACATAACGCTAAAGGCTACGAGTTATGGGTCAGTTGGCTGTGGTGATTCCCCGTTATCAATACATTCACCACATGTAACACATAACGCTCAAGGCTACGAGTTATGGGTCAGTTGGCTGTGGCGATTCCCCGTTATCAATACATTCACTACATGTAACACATAACGCTAAAGGCTACGAGTTATGGGTCAGTTGGCTGTGGTGATTCCCCGTTATCAATACATTCACTACATGTAACACATAACGCTAAAGGCTACGAGTTATAGGTCAGTTGGCTGTGGCGATTCCCCGTTATCAATACATTCACTACATGTAACACATAACGCTAAAGGCTACGAGTTATGGGTCAGTTGGCTGTGGTGATTCCCCGTTATCAGTGAGTCAGAACCACTACATGTAACACATAACGCTAAAGGCTACGAGTTATGGGTCAGTTGGCTGTGGTGATTCCCCGTTATCAGTGAGTCAGAACCACTACATGTAACACATAACGCTAAAGGCTACGAGTTATGGGTCAGTTGGCTGTGGTGATTCCCCGTTATCAATACATTCACTACATGTAACACATAACGCTCAAGGCTACGAGTTATGGGTCAGTTGGCTGTGGTGATTCCCCGTTATCAGTGAGTCAGAACCACTACATGTAACACATAACGCTAAAGGCTACGAGTTATGGGTCAGTTGGCTGTGGTGATTCCCCGTTATCAGTGAGTCAGAACCACTACATGTAACACATAACGCTAAAGGCTACGAGTTATGGGTCAGTTGGCTGTGGTGATTCCCCGTTATCAATGAGTCAGAACCACTACTGCTCAGTTGGTATATTTTTAACAAACAATCACACACACACACGCACGCGCACGCACGTATGCACACACACGTGCACGCACGCACGTATGCACACAATCACAGACACACACACACACACACCCACACACACACTTACACTAACACACACATACACACACACACACACAAACACACACACACACACAAACACACACACAGAAGCGCGCGAACACTGACTGACACGCGCGCACGCACGCACGCACAAACGCACGCACACTCGCACGCACAGACGCACGCGCACAAACACACACATACACCCAGACACACACACAGACACACACAAACACACACACACACAGAAATAAATACAGTACAATGTGTACAACGAGGTAAATTAGGTTTGTAATTAGTCAACTCAACCAGAGAACGCATCTCTCAACTGTCCCTTCATTCTGATTATGTCAAAACATATCACTTATTGGAGTTGGCCGTAGTTTGTGTATAAAGGTTTAGTTGTAGTTGATTTTAAGGTTAGGCTTGAACCTATAACTCCTGTCCTAACTTGTGCTTTTTGGATCAATCAGCCCGCCCCTCCTCTGCCGCTCTCAAGCAACAACAACAACAACAACAACAACAACAACAACAACAACAGCAACAACAACAACAACAACAACAACAACAACAACAACAACAAAAGGAAAAAGAAAAAAAGATTTATTTTTTTAATAATAATTTCAAAAAATAATATCAGGTCGAACACTTACCCGCTTCCAAGGCTTAAATCGTCTCTCGCCGAACAGCGAGCAGTCTGGAGACTCAACCCGTGCCGGACCACGAAGGTTCCGTTCGCTTTAACCACCGAGCCACACTGCACCCCCCAAACACACAACAGGAGCAACAGCAACATCTTCAACATCGACGACGGCAGTGGCAGTCTCGACATTTCCAACCCGTCTCTGCAAACCCCGTGTGTCGCCTTCAGAGCTGTGTGCGTCAAGTGATTAGCACCTCAGTTGTGTGACAGTGTGGGGGTGTAGCCTACTTCGGCGTTAACACATTGACTACCTATACCGCTCCTAGATAAATCCCGTCAGTTTCTCAAAATAAGCCTGGGTCTTTTTTTCTTATCTTTTTTTTTTTATCTAGGGAGGGGATGGGGGGGGGGGGGGGGAATAAAATCGGGTCATGGGTTCCGGTAGTAACGATCCCAGATTACTTCACCGGGAACAGACTACTTTCAATTCAGTAGGGGGGGCGACTATCCTCAACCCGGCGGGTCCCCAGGTGGCGGATAGGGGAACGGCCCGCAGATATGGGGGCCAGCTGCGAATATAGAATAAGCAGTCCCGGACCAACTAGCGGTGTCTCTACCAGGACGGGGTGTGTTGGCAGATGGCACCACAGAATTTATACAAGAAAAATGTTCATTCATGTTATTTTGACAAAATGAATATTTTTGTTAAAGAAGCTGGCAAGCACACCCTTTCGAATATAGCGGAAGTAGTTTCGACCCTAAATGCTTAAGTACTTAGGCCTTAAACTTAAGTACGGGTTGATAGAATATTTTAATATAAGTGCAGTTTATTTTCAAAGTTTGGAGTCGTAGATCATTCTTTTTGGATGCAATGTGACTAGCATGTATCAGTGAAATTTGTTGTTTAATTCTGCAAGCAAATGTGTGTGCTGTTATTGCATTATTTACAAAAAACGCACAGAAAAAAACACTATTTTCGACGACTCACTGCGGAGCAGAGCGTGCAATATACGCTCTGCTGCAGAGTTATCCCACGTGCGGTTAGATAGACGCTCAACTCAACTCAACTCAAATTTTATTGGCTTCAATTTTCATAGATGTAAGTACAGTTTATTTTCTAGGTTTGGTATCGTAGATAAATTTTTTTCGAATGCAATGTGAAAAACATGTATTGATACAGTTTGTTGTATAATTTTGCAAGTGAATATTTGTTTATTGACTGCATGTTTGACAAAAACGTTGTAAAATAAACACTTTTTCGTTGCTTTTATTGTTTGCTTTGATTGCAGCCAAACGACTTGCTCTACGGGGCTGAAAATAAAGTGGAAGACACTTTGAGATTTAAGGAATTGGATAGGCCATCATACGAGAAGGTGTAGAAATCTGCTTGCTGGCAGCTTTAAATGTTACAGCGACATCAGAAAGCTCTAAAAGCTTCTTTTTTTTTAAATGCATGATTTTCATAGTTTGTCACTTTAGACAATTTTTGTAATAATTAATTTGATCGGAAAAAAATAGTGTAATATACAAATAAGAAAATTTTTGAATCACATTTTTGCTATCCTTGATGAGAAGCGAGTTGAAATGTGCCTAAATAAAGTCACACCTTAACATTTTTTAGTTTTTGCCCACTAAGGCATTTGCAACATGAAATTTCAGTATTTTTTAAGTTTTTACCCCCCCAAAATGACATGTTTTAACAATTTGAAGTTTTTGTCTAAACATGAAGTGACATTCTAAGATCTGAAAGCTTTCTTTTTTTTTAATGCAACGTCATGAATAATATTTTCAATTTTTTGCATTAAAGAAGCTGGCAAGCACACCCTTTCGAATATAGCGGAAGTAGAGAGAAAATGTAAGTTTTACGCCCTCACGGCAAAGCCATTAGGGGCATGTTACACGGGAAAACCCGGCTTTGTATGAAAATAAAAAATAAAAATGCAGGGGGGAGGGGGATGTAGACAGCTGGCTGCCGGCTGCTAGAGGAGACCTGAAATGGGCTAGGGACCGGGTTGGGTCGTCTTGGGTCAGTGCTGAAATGGTTACTTTATTGGCTGTTGGCCGAACGGACACCCGAGCTTCATATTTTTGCATGCATGTATTCGTGTTTCCAAGGCCTGAGGCTTTCGCTGTGACCCTGGGATCTTTATCGTGCGCATGCGTGCACACGGGGGTGTTCGGACACCGAGGAGAGTCTGCACAAAGTTGACTCTGGGACACACATCCCGCGCCGAACTTGGGGGTTGAACCCACGCTGATAGTAACAACCGGTTTTAAAACCAGCGCCTCTACCGACTGGGCAAACTCACCCCCCCCCCCCCCAATTGGTTGGGGTCAAGAAGTTCCATGGAGGGCGGGGGGTATGGAGTAACACTCAGAACATTCCCACCCAAGCAGAGCCGCGCTAGGGGTACGCATTACCGTAAAGCTGGCAGTCAGTGCTACCAAATGTCGTCTGTGTCTACCACACGGTGGTGACTTAATGTGGGTCTATGTAAGCAGATGCCAGCGCAAGCAATCTGATGCAGAGTCAGGAGGCGGTTTGGTACAAGAGAACCTTAGAGGCCTCGGCCGTCTAAGGGATCTGTGTGTCTGGAGGCACATTTGGTTTCTGAGGATCAAGCGGAGCTGTTGCCTCTGCTCCCAAGTTCCCGTGTCTGGAGGCGTTTTTGGTATGAAAGCAAACCTGTAGGTTGGTGCCTCTGCCTTTCAGGATTCCAGGACTACAAAATGTGTGTCTTGGGACACATTTAGCTTTAGATTCCAGAAGTGGATCTGTGCTGTGCTGGGTCTGCTGCAAGCACACTAGAACCAGCTTGCAACAGTTGAGGTGAACAGATTGGTGACCAAGACCATCATCGGTTTCTCTCCGAGTGATGGGTGTGGGCGGAGAAAGTCTCCCAGACTGAGAGCATTCTCCCTTCTGTAGCGGATGAGACTAGACATCTCTTCCTTGAGAGTGTCACAACCT
Organism: Littorina saxatilis; assembly: GCF_037325665.1. Classification (NCBI taxonomy): domain Eukaryota; kingdom Metazoa; phylum Mollusca; class Gastropoda; order Littorinimorpha; family Littorinidae; genus Littorina; species Littorina saxatilis. Next base: position 56,362 of record NW_027127243.1, read on the forward strand.
TCAAAAGCGTGTGTGAGGTGTCCAGTCTTGCCACACTGACAGACTACCTTGTCCCAGTAGATGCGGCTGCTGACCGTGCGCAAGCGACGCAACAGGCTCATGGGTCTCGGGGGGAGTGGGAGGTGGTGCCCTTTCCTATTGTAGGGGAGGTGTATCCATCCTCTCTCTTCACATGTTTGTGACAGTGTCTGCTCTCTTTCCTCTCTTTTTAGCTTGGCTAGCAGCAGTTTGGCTTCCTGGCAGGAGAGCCGAATGTCTGTCACTGGCATGGTTGACATAGCCGCTGCTTTTGCTGCTCTGTCCGCCATTTCATTTCCCCGGATTCCTGTGTGGGATGGCAGCCACATGAGGGAAAAGTCTGTTCCTTTTGTCATAATTTGGTGGGCTAAGAAATGAATTTCAGTTTGCATCTCTCCTCTGTTCTTGGTGCCATATGCAAGTGCTTGCAACGAGGATTTTGAGTCCGTAAGGATGACCACCCCCAGAGGTGGGGTTGGCAGATCGTTTATCAGTGTGCAGGCCATGTAGATAGCAAATAACTCTGCAGAGAAGATGCTGATCCCCTTGTTTAGCTTGTATTTTCGTGTTATATCAAGTCCAGGAATCGACAAGGCACACCCAGCCTCCCCTGACTGCAGGATCGAACCATCTGTGAAGACCTGTAGGTGGCTTTTAAATCGTTGATCGATCTTTTCTTTTGCAACTGTGGCTAGCAGCAATGGGTCTTCTGCCTTTTTGAGGCCGTCTCCATAGTCCATGATCAGATTTGGGGCTTCAAGCAGCCATGGAGGGTAAGGAAGAGTACCACCTGTAACCAGCTTTTCCTTGGACAGGGCACTCTGTTCCCATATGCCCTTCACATGGTTGTATATTGGGAGCACTGTTTGGTATGTATGAGTCTTGGATTCAAGAGCTTTGTATTGCATGTGGTCGGTATCTCCCATGTCTGGGGTAAATACTTCCACTGCCGTGTTTGGGACACAGTGTATTCTGACAGCCAGCTGTGCACATCTGAGGTGGCATTCCTCTTTCAGTGGCAGCCATCCCACTTCCTGGTAAAGTAGAGTGGAGACTGCCGATCTGGGGACCCCCAGCGCCACTTTGAGAGCGGCTCTTTCTACTCTTTCAAGCTTTACCCACTGACTGTCAGGAGCTACAAAGAAAGCCTCCTGGCCATAGCTGAGGCGCGACCGAATAAGGGCACTGACAAGATGGATCAATGGTTTTCCGGCTGCCCACGACTCCCTGCTCAGAACCTTTATCAGATTTAGGGAGCGTTGAGCTTTTCTCACAAGTGAGTCTATGTGTGAGCCCCAACTGAGAGAGCTTGTGAATGTCACTCCCAAGAACTTGGTTTGATCTGCTGGCACCAGCTGCACCCCATTTATGGTAATGGAACATGTCCTTTTGACAAGCTGCACTCCTGTGAAGGCCATGAACACGGTTTTTTCGGTAGATAGCTCAAAGCCATTCGTCTGCATGTAGTCAGCGATCTGGTCGACTTTTGCTTGGTACCGCCCCATTTTTGTTTTGATTGTTCTTTCTGACTTGCAGTTGACTGCTTCCCAGAGGGCCATGTCATCGGCAAACAGAGACAATGAGGCCTCCTTGAGGTTCAGGTTTGCTGCATCGTGGACCATGATGCTGAACAATATGGGGGCTATGATGCTTCCTTGAGGCACCCCCATATCCAGGACATGTGTTTGAGAGATGGACTGCCCCACTCTAACAGCCATGGACCTGTCTGTGAGGAATTCCTGGACAAATTCCAGCAGGCGCCCTTTTCTGAATTAGCTTTCCATGCCAGACCGTGTCGAATGCTCTTCTAATGTCGAAGAAGGTTGCCAGCACTGTTCTGCCTCGTGCTTTAGCCTTCTTGATGTGGGCTGTAAGTTTTACCACATGCTCCATGCAGGCTCGACCCTTTCTGAAGCCTGCCTGGCAGAGGGGAAGAATGTTGTTCTTTTCAAGAAAGTGTTCTAGTCTGTTTTTTACAATTCTTTCGTATACCTTGCCAAGGTGAGGTGTGAGTGAAATTGGGCGGTAGCTTGTCGGCAGGTGCCGGGGTTTACCGTCTTTGGGAAGAGCAATCACCAAAGCGTTTTTCCAAGCTGAGGGAAGTTTTGAGCTCGCCCAACAGTGCTGGTAAAACTGTAGCAGCACTTCCAGCATGGGCTCAGGAAACCGGCGTATCATGTTGTATGAAATGGGGTCTAAGCCGGTTGCAACATTTCCGGATTTGATTCCTTGGATTGCCTTCCTCAACTCATTGATACCCAGATCCTGGTTTATCGGCAGTGAGTTATCTGCTGCTGCTCGCCCGAATTTATCTTCTTCCTTTCGACGGTAATCAGCGAGCGACTGTGGCATATGAGCTGCCTGACTGACTTTTGCAAATGTCTCAGCCAGCACCTCGGCCTTCTCAAGATTACTTTGTGTGTACTCATTCCCGTTCAGCAAAGGTTTTTCAGGCAAGAACACTTTCCTTTTGAATTTTCGCAGCTTGGTCCATACAAGGGACGCGTCTCCTTGGTTATGCACCTTTTTACAACAGAACTCTGTCCAGTAGTCTGCTTTTGCCTGTTCATTGACCGCAGCACACTCCTTTTCAACTTCTTCAAGGGCTGTTTTATTGGAGGCTGACTGATTCTTCTGATATGCTTTTGTATAACGCCGTTTGCGCTGCACCGCAGCTCTGCATTCTTCATTCCACCAGGGGGAAGGTGCCTGTTAGCGGAAGTAGATTCGACCCTAAATGCTTAAGTACTTAGGCCTTAAACTGAAGTACGTGTTGACAGAATATTTTAATATAAGTGCAGTTTATATTTCAAAGTTTGGAGTCGTAGATCATTCTTTTTGGATGCAAAATGACTAACATGTATCAGTGAAATTTGTTGTTTAATTCTGCAAGCAAATGTGTCTGCTGTTATTGCATTATTTGCAAAAAACGCACAGAAAAAACACTATTTTTGACGACTCACTGCAGTTATCCCAGGTGCGGTTAGATAGACGCGCATACATGTAAGTACAGTTTATTTTCTAGGTTTGGTATCGTAGATAATTTTTTTGGAATGCAATGTGACAAACATGTATTGATACAGTTTGTTGTATAATTTTGCAAGTGAATATGTGTTTATTGGCTGCATGTTTCACTAAAACGCAGTAAAATAAAAACTTTTTCGTTGCTTTTGTTGTTTCCTTTGATTGCAGCCAAATGACTTGCTCTAGGGGGCTGAAAATTAAGTGGAAGACACTTTGAGATTTAAGGAATCGGATTGGCCGTGACACGAGACAAATGAAAGCCTTGGTCACTGACAACATTAGCAGGCAAGTAAGCGGGGTTAGTGTGTCCATTAATCATGTCGAAAAAATATTCTATTTCAACAGCATGTCCAACAACAGTTGTTGGCAAATGTTCGTGACCGATGTAACCATCAATGCCGTACTGAGTCGAAATCTGTGCGTACAAGGATGTCCCTTCAAACAGCACGCTGTCTAAATCCGTCAGGGGTGTTATCTCTATCGACGAAGTTTCGGGTTGATAGTATCAATCAATCAATCAATGAGTCTTATATCGCGCATATTCCGTGGGTACAGTTCTAGGCGCTCTGCAGTGATGCCGTGTGAGATGACATTTTA
>NW_027127244.1:0-2028 GCF_037325665.1 Littorina saxatilis
ATTGTAATCTAAACTATTTAAAAAAAATCTGTGCGTGTATGAACTTTGTGCTCGGCAGAAATGTTCCTCGATTTTAGTCAAAAACAAGTGTGCCCTCAACCCACACACTTTCGCTCTTCAGCATCAACGCTATACAGTTTGAGTTTCATTGGGAAATGTGTCTCGATTTCAGTCCAAAACAGAACTTTCAGGATCCAAAGCACTCGCCTGTCAGCCTTTTTATTAAAATACATTCAACCCACCACATTTTCCAGTGATGAAGATTCTGGGGATGTGTGTTTATCCCATTGATTTTGGCCATTTCAGATCTGGCCAGAGTTGTACATGGGATAGGAACATAACTTCACCCAGACACATACAATATTGACACCCTGACAGTCAGTGACTGCTTTCTGTGCATAGTTGAATTTTGTTTATGAACAAATTTCTCAACAGTCACTAGCAGAAGTAAAGAAGTAACAAATTTGTTAATCTGAGAGTGGTTTCCACAACAAAATCTAACTCTGAGCAGGAAGAAGCCAGGGTGTTGAATGTAGAAGTATCCGAGAGAACAGATTCATTCTTATTCCATGTAAAAGCCTGGCAAGATCTAGGATGGTGAGCCAAGGAAGAATAACTGTATGTGCCTTTAAAATAATTCCAGTAAATTAGTAATGATTTCATTTTATCTTGCAATTTTGTTTTACTTTCCTATGCTGCAATAGTTCATTCACACTGTGTAATTTACTTTAAGAATAGTGGCAAAGGATTTGAGAAGAGAAAGAGAACTAAAACCAAGCTTTATGTACCATTTTGTATAAATATGTGTAACGGGGTGGTGGGTTGGAAGGATGGGGTGTGGTATGAAAGAGTAGAGGTGGTTGGAGAGTAGGGATAGGTAGGGAATCGATTCTTCACTCAACAATAAGAATCATGTTTACAGCATTGGTTTGATTGTTCTTGTCAAATTATGTTTCATTGCTTTATGGAAAGTTGCTGAGAACTGAGAGAATCTCTAACCAGAAATGCATTCTAGGATTTATTTGCCTCTAGTCAGGTTCACTAGTTTTCGTGATTGCTGTGTTTCCCCTCTCTCTCCATTTTCCTACCTCCCCAGCCAGCTTTGGCGCGGAAACGTAGCGTGGGTTGTGACGTCAAGGTCATATGCTAATAAGGTTTCCCTGACGCGGTAGGCTATTAAAACGTTACATAACTTATGCAGCCTATTATTCTCTTCAACCCTTATGAACAATGTGAATTTAAACAATACAATAATCATTATCAATACGCCATGCATATTCATGAGAATTTGGCCTTTTTGCTGATTCTACAAATAATGATGCCAAAGAAACCAACGACCTCTGCACGGGAAGCACCCCGGCATCTGCGACATCTCACGTGCCAGAACTAACTAGCGTTGACAGCGATAAGCACCGTGCGTGAGAAAAAGGATGCGAAACCCAGTACAAGAATTAGAGACAAAGAGAGAGGGAGAGAGAGAGCTGCCCTCCTCTGACAAAACACAGTAAGTCCAAAAATCACGTTTCGAGAAAAACGCGGTTTTCTGTTCTTAGCTTTATATTTAAAACAAAAGCATTCTCGCTGGACATTTTAGTGCAATAAAGCGTGGGGATGATTTCTGAATTTATACCTTTAGTCCATTTCAAAAATAGTGGTAAGATTAAAGAATTATGAGCCAATTAGTGGACTTACTGTGTTCTGCCAAGTTTTTCCTTGAACTCGGGCTTGTTAAAAACAACGGCAGAACACAGTAAGGGACGTTACTGTCTTCTGCCAGAGTTTTCGTTGAACTCGAGTTTGTTAAAAAAAACGGCAGAACACAGAAAGGGAAGTTGCTGTGTTCTGCCGATGTTTTCTTGTTTCTTAATGCTTGTCACAAGTTAAGATAGTGACCGATCACAGCAACTTACAGTAACTGTTCTTGCTTAGTTCTACTTTATTATTTGTATGCGAGAAATTCATTTCTGACCGAATGACTAAATAACTCTGTGTCTCTCTCTGTGTCTCTCTCTGTGTCTCTCTCTCTGT
>NW_027127245.1:0-15000 GCF_037325665.1 Littorina saxatilis
GTGGGCGAAGGGGGTTGCACACGTCACCCGTTTTGCACTGTCCGTTCGTTTACAGACAAAACTTTACTCAGATAGTCATTTCTTCCTCAATTGTCAGAACCTCCAGACGATCTTTGAAAATCGCTGCCTACGAATGAGTGCTGTGCAGTTAATTTGAAGAATTGTTTATGGGTGCGTGAAGAATCTGGACAAGCAACAATGAGAAGGTGATGTATGTGTTTTGTTCACACACACACACACACACACACACACACACACACACACACACACAAACAAACGCACACACACACACACAAACACACAAACACGCACACACACGCACACACACACACACACATACACACACACACACATACACACACACCGTCACACACTCTTTTTGTATCGAATACAAAATCTCTTTACCACACAAATTGTTTGCAGGATTTCAAATAGACTCCTGATTGGAACAACCTCTCAATCGGGTGACCCTTTTGGCGTCATAACACAGCGACTGACGCGCACAGGCAGCCAAGTGACGTCATACCCTAGGACTGATGACGTAACTGTGTCTCAGGAAAATGACGTCAAGCCCTTTGACGCGCTTCCTGGACCAAAGGGTCACAGGGCCATTCCCTTTCTTGGTACCATGTTCATGATGAAGCCATTTAGTGAGTCAGTTCTCTCTCTCTCTCTCTCTCTCTCTCTCTCTCTCTCTCTCTCTCTCTCTCTCTCTCTCTCTCTCTCTCTCTCTCTCTCTCTCTCTCTCTGTTTGTCTCTCTGTCTGTCTTTTCTCTATCTGTCTGTATGCCTCCCAGCTGCCTGTCTGTCTGTCTGTCCCCCCTCCCCCATCTCTCTCTTTATCTCTCTCTGGCTATGTCTGTGTGTTTCTGTCTGTGTGTTTCTGTCTCTCTGTCTCTGTCTCGCCCACTGTGGAAAATGACCGTGACAGTGAAAAGGTGACCGTTAGGATGTGCCGCCGTGTATGGTACCGAATGCTTTGAAGAATGAGATCCTTCAAAGATAAAATCTACACAAAGAGTTAAAGTTCTGCACGTGTTGTTATTGAATATTTTTGTTAAGAACGAAACCATTTAAAGGCATACTAACGCACTCCCGTGTTTACAAAGTGTAGTTTGCCCACAATCGATGTCAAACGCACCATAAGACCATATAATGACGATATGATGCGCGGACCATAATACATGCATTACAGCTTGTTCTAGCCTCTGAAAAAGTGAGGATGTCAACAAAGCCGCGGTGTTAGCTCCCTTGCATCAACGTTACATGTGTTGCCAAATCTATAAATAGGACGATCCAGATCAAAATGAAAATAAACATATCTCAACATTGAAGGGGTCCTAGACCACAATATTTTGCAGGGAACTTAATTTAGCATGTCTCCAGCTGTTGGTAAAGCAATTAGCGTGTATAGTCATTGAGTTCATATGCCTTTAAGATACAGTAACCCAAAGCAGACAGTTTTAGCTCTCCTAATCTGGCAATGTTCCAGTTGAGAGCAGCATGCTGCCTAATTACTGTTCTAAGAATCCTGACATGGGGAATGTTCAAACAAAACTCTGCAGTACAATAAACATTTGCAAGTCAGTACGTGTTGTTGTTATTCTTCGACGATTCCTTTGCTTATGTATTCCTGTCTAACCCCACTGTGGACACATTAGCGGCACATATGCTTAACTGCATATACTGCATGGCCCGTTGTCTCATTAAGTCCAGATAACCTTCAAGTTAGGCTGAAGATCACAATTAGCCGCAAACATGATATTAGCTGACATCCTCTGTATGTTTTTATATTTAGTCAAGTTTTGACTAAATATTTTAACATCGAGGGGGAATCGAAACGAGGGTCGTGGTGTATGTGCGTGTGTGCGTGTGTGCGTGTGTGTGTGTGTGTGTGTAGAGCGATTCAGACTAAACTACTGGACCGATCTTTATGAAATTTGACATGAGAGTTCCTGGGTATGAAATCCCCGAACGTTTTTTTCATTTTTTTGATAAATGTCTTTGATGACGTCATATCCGGCTTTTCGTGAAAGTTGAGGCGGCACTGTCACGCCCTCATTTTTCAACCAAATTGGTTCAAATTTTGGTCAAGTAATCTTCGACGAAGCCCGGACTTCGGTATTGCATTTCAGCGTGGTGGCTTAAAAATTAATTAATGACTTTGGTCATTAAAAATCGGAAAATTGTAAAAAAAAAAAAAAAATTTATAAAACGATCCAAATTTACGTTTATCTTATTCTCCATCATTTGCTGATTCCAAAAACATATAAATATGTTATATTCGGATTAAAAACAAGCTCTGAAAATTAAATATATAAAAATTATTATCAAAATTAAATTGTCCAAATCAATTTAAAAACACTTTCATCTTATTCCTTGTCGGTTCCTGATTCCAAAAACATATAGATATGATATGTTTGGATTAAAAACACGCTCAGAAAGTTAAAACAAAGAGAGGTACAGAAAAGCGTGCTATCCTTCTTAGCGCAACTACTACCCCGCTCTTCTTGTCAATTTCACTGCCTTTGCCATGAGCGGTGGCCTGACGATGCTACGAGTAAAATGGCATTGCGTTCAGTTTCATTCTGTGAGTTCGACAGCTACTTGACTAAATATTGTATTTTCGCCTTACGCGACTTGTTACTTCTTGTCTTATGACAAGTATTGCTGCATGGGGGTGCCCCTTTCACAACGGACACACTGATTCGACCAGTAGAGCAGGCCGCGCTTTCACGGCTGTCAGTCTCAGTCATTTTGATCAGCTGGAGGTTACGTTCATAGTCAACATAATTAATTGTCAACACTATGATGTTTGCTGGCTTCTTCTTGATGTTGTTGCTCCTGTTTTCACGTATTGCTGTATTCACTCCTCTGCACTCACGACACATTCGACCAGATTCAGTCACTTTCCCCGTTGTTTCATTAACCACTTGACTGCCTTAGGACGGGTAAACCCGTCTTCTCCGTTCCGGGATTTTCCAGAAATGCTACGTCACTGCTGACACACAAATAGCAGCCAATGGCTTGGTATACCTCATTCTCATGAATAAACATAAATGGTGACGCGGTTTTGCGTCTGAAGGCTATTTTCGGCCTTGGCGACAGGGTAGGGGAGAGAAATCTCGACTCGTCAAAATGGCTAACGGTGACAGTCGACCGGGCCCAAGTAGGGAAAAACAAAGCCGGACTGACGCTACAGGCGGTGCAAATGATTATGGATACTGACAGGGGAAGGGGGAGATCTTCTTTCGGACGATTCGTTGGAAACAGGTAGATGATAGTGATTAACAGCCACCTGTGTTTGATCCACAGGCACCGGAAGATGCGCCGGACTGATTTTTCAAAAGTTCATATTAAAACATCATTATAAGCCAAACTAATTATTATTTCCATGATTAGACACTAAAAACAGATTCTTGGTTCAATTTCCCTTAAAAATAACATAAGTTTTACTTACCTACCTAGTGCCAGTTTGGAGCTAGAATTTTTTGTGAATTATTACACCCCGTACTCCAATATTCCCTGGCAGTCAGGAATGCACATACGCAAGTTTTGATTGGCAGCGAAAGGGTTAAATAAAGGTTATCTGTAAGTTAGGCTTAAGCGATAAAGCCTGATATTAGTTCTGCGAAGTCGACTTCGCGAAGTCTTATTCAGGAAGATCGCTGCACGAAGCTCTAGCTGGCACTGAATTTTGGGTAAAAAGACTACGAGAAGTATTTACGAAGTCAACTTCGGGCTCAAATAAAGACATCCTTTACACAATAAGCCAGAAACATGATTCTTGCCAGTTTTGTTTTTGTTTTTACTCCTGATACAATGTACCACGTATTTCTACATTTCTAACCAGCTCCATACACTGTGGATACACTGGGACAGATGCTCAACAATTTCCACGATAAGTATGGACCTATTTTCCGCGCGCGGATGGGTCGGGATTGGATTGTGTACGTGGAGAGGCTCGAGGACATCCAGAAGTGCTTCCGGTCTGATGGCGCATGCCCAAGAAGGCCGCTTATCATGCTGCATAAAATCTACCAGACGAGAACTGGAAGGCCGCACTCTCTGACTACCCTGTGAGTAGCTTGGCTGACTAGTTGGTTGGCTGGTTTGTGGGTTTTGCAGATTTATAGAAAGAACGATCGATGATGCTAGGGGAGGGCTATAGCTATTACTTTCTAGTTCGATTGCACAACACTTGACTTTCAAAACTTGACTAAATGTAAAAAGAACACTCACTCACTCACTCACTCACTCACTCACTCACTCACTCACTCACTCACTCACTCACTCACTAACTAACTAACTAACTAACTAACTAACTAACATTGGCCTTATTCACATTTTAGGGAGGGAGAAGCTTGGCGGAAGCTGCGCACACCACTGAACCACCGCATGAACAGGCCGTCCTCCGCTACCTACTACCTCCCAGCGCAGAACGAAGTGGCAGACGACTTTGTCAACATCCTGCGAGACAGCTCTCTGACCCCTGAACAGCTGAGAGAGTCCTTTTTCAGATTCGCCGCAGAAAGTAAGTACGCAATGTACAACTAATTCAAAACAAAACGAAGGAGACAACGCTGGTTGTTTGTCGCAAGATCTATTCATGTAGTATGTGCCAAAGAATAAAGATAATGACATGTTCTTATGATAGAAAATCGTCAGGTTTGTAAAACTACAATAGTTCTGGTCAGGCATACTCTCTAATTCTGAACGAGTGATTTGGCCAAAGTGTTAGCACAAACAGATGTATATGTGTGTTTTTTCTTCCAAAATGGTCAAATGACCAAAATTCATGACCAAAATGGCCAAATGCTCTGTTTACATGTACGCTCTCTGTATCAGGCGTAGGAGTCGTCTGCTTCAACCGGCGTTTGGGTTTCCTGAGCCAAGACCTGCAGTCTCGGGCAGTCAGTCAGAAGCTGCTGGAGTGCTTCAAGACCAACCTGCGATGCACTGGAGCCGCCATGATGGGCAAGGAATTCAAGTACCTCTTCTACGAAGATGCCTTCTACAAAACTTTCAAGAAAGCTACAGATCATATCATGAGGTAGAAAAGCTTTATGAGAAGGCGTTCTCAAAACACAGCGCACTAAAGTTGACCACCTTCCGCAGCTCGGTGATTGCCAAAAAACAAACACTCAAAAACGAACACTCAAACACGAACACTCAAACACGCTTAAAATCACCATTTGCATAGCTATGTACTGCCTACTTGCAGTCTCCCTGCGTGTGTCAAAAATACGTCTTGTCTAATTGCGAGAAGTAAACGACAAAGGCGCCGGCGTCAGGAGTAAGGTAGGCAAAGCTTCCACACTAGTCTTCAGAGATGTCGTTTTGCGTCGCTGGTAGTAGACTAACACAAACACTTTCAAATCGCCAAGACTTCTTTGATCAAATCGCCGAAAATGTTTCGGCAGATGTTTTTAAATTTGGTTCAAGGTGGGTAAAAGGGCTGCTTATGACTTTGGCAAAAACACTGAAACTTGTATGGCCATTTTGGCAGTTTTTACCGAAGAAAATAAATGCTAGTAGGCTAACATTCCCGTGGCACACAGGCCATTGTAGTCTGTATCTCTCTCTCTCTCTCTCTCTCTCTCTCTCTCTCTCTCTCTCTCTCTCTCTCTCTCTCTCTCTCTCTCTCTCTCTCTCTCTCTCTCTCTCTCTCTCTCTCTCTCTCTCTCTCCCTCTCTCTTATGTTCAGTGTAACGTTTGTTACAGAGCTTCTGAGGACATTTTGAACTCGATTTCGATTTTAAAAGTAGTTTTTCTTTCTTTTCATCTTGATAGGTAGTTCTTCTTCTTCAGCGTTCCAGAATTGTCTGGTTACGTGTGAGCTCGTTTGCCCATGTGTTTCCCCACACTATACTCTGAGAGCATAGTCAGCTCACTCTGCTTTCGTTGAGTAGGCATGCTGGGTATTTTTGTGTTTCCATAACCCACCGAACTCCGACATGGAATACAGGATCTTTTTCGTGCGAAAAGGTCTTGTGCTTGCGTGTACACACGAAGGGGGTTAAGTCACAAGCAGGTCTTGCACATAAGTTGACCTGGGAGATCGGACAAATCTCCACTCTTAACCCACCAGGCGGCCGCGGCCGGGATTCGAACTCACGACCTCCTGATTAGGAGGCCGACGTCTTACCACCACGCCACTGCGCCCGTCTGATAGGTAGTGAACTTGTAATGTTGTCCAGCTTTTGAGCTTTTTCCTCCTGCAATGTTTGCCGTTTCCCTGTTACTCCTTTCTTTAAAGTACCGTAGCTTTTGAGTGTAATCATGCTTTTTGTAACCTTTACCTCCCAACTTCAGATTGATTTATATTCAAAAATCGTGTAACTTCTCCACAGCTACGTGACAAACTATCTGAACGAAGCTCTCGAAGAAGTGAAACGCCGACAAAGGGAAGGAACTTGGGACGAGAACGAGCCCAATTTGGTTCTCTCCCTTTTGGCAGAACCGTCACTCGGTGTACCAGACGTACTGGCGGTTTTGGAACCCCTGATGACTGCTGGCTCGGACTCGGTGCGTTTGTATTCGTTCTGTAAAATATTAAATTACAAAATATAGACAAATAAACAGGTTATCAAAATGTTTGGAACAAGTAATCGGTGTGCTTACATGAGTACATCAGTGTACAATAACAAGATAAGTTAAGTGTCTGGGTTGAAACACAAATACACACAGACGCACACAGACATGCACAGGCACAGCACACACTCACTCACAAACACACACAAACACACACACACACACACACAAACACTCACACACACACACACACACACACACACACACAGGCACACACCTTGGTTGGGACGAGAAAGAATTTACCCGATGCTCCCCAGCATGTCGTAAGAGGCGACTAACGGATTCTGTTTCTCCTTTTACCCGTGTTAAGTGTTTCTTGTATAGAATATAGTCAATTTTTGTAAAGATTTTAGTCAAGCAGTATGTAAGAAATGTTAAGTCCTTTGTACTGGAAACTTGCATTCTCCCAGTGAGGTCATATATTGTACTACGTTGCAAGCCCCTGGAGCAAATTTTTGATTAGTGCTTTTGTGAACAAGAAACAATTGACAAGTGGCTCTATCCCATCTTCCCCCTTGCCCCGTCGAGATATAACCTTCGTGGTTGAAAACGACGCTAAACACCAAATAAAGAAAAGAAAGAACTACCTCCTGTTCTTGCTGCTCTCAGACGGCGAGTGGGCTGCAGATGTTGCTGTACAACCTGAGCCTTCACCAGGACAAGCAGGAGTCGTTGTACAGGGAACTGCAGGACCATCATCTGCACCAGGCTGAGCCCCTCACGCCCACACTCCTCGCCCAGCTTAAGTACCTCGCTGCCACCGTCAAGGAGTCGCTCAGGTATGAGTGTTAAACGACTCTTCTTGTTCTCTCTGGTGTTCATGGTCTTGTTCTTCTGCGGTGTTTTTGTTCTTTTTTGTTCTTTTTGATTCTGATCGCTGTATTTGTTGTGTTCTCCTCGTTTTCTTGTTTATATTCTGCGGCGTTCTTGTTCTTGTTCTTCTTTTTCATCTTCTTGTTGTTGTTGTTGTTGTTTGTTGTTGTTTGTTGTTGTTGTTGTTGTTTGTCACGGTTGACAATTTCGTTTTATTTAGGGGAGGGTTAAGGTAGTTATTCTCGTAGGAGAGTGTAGCCAGCTAGCACAGCGTGTTTGCGAGTGTTCGGTGATGCCCGGGAAACACAGGTTTCTAAACACACACACACACACACACGGGCGCACGCACGCACGCACGCACACACACACACACACACACACACACACACACACACACACACACACACACACACACACACACACACACACACACACACACACACACACACACACACACACACACACACACACGCCAACACTCCTCGCACACACACACACATAACGTCTGTTCGTCTGTCTATCGATCTATATCTCAATACCTGTTAGTATGTGTGTCTGTCTGTCTGTATGTGTGTCTCTCTGTTATTTGTCCATATCTCAATACCTGTATGTGTGTCTGTCTGTATCAGTGTATGTGTGTCTCTCTGTTATTTGTCCACATCTCAATACCTGTATGTGTGTCTGTCTGTCTGTATGTGTGTCTCTCTGTTATTTGTCCACATCTCAATACCTGTATGTGTGTCTGTCTGTCTGTATGTGTGTCTCTCTGTTATTTGTCCACATCTCAATACCTGTATGTGTGTCTGTCTGTCTGTATGTGTGTCTCTCTGTTATTTGTCAATCTATTTATCTCACAGGCTATAAGTCTATCTATATATCCATTCAATAATTTTCTATACAACAGACTGTCGTTCCCTCTTCCATCCGGAGTTGCTCGCATACTGCCAGTCGATCTCGTCTTGGGAGGATATCAAATACCGAAGGGGGTGAGTCATTCGAGCAATCCGCCCTGATATGGCCCTTCGTGGTCGGCTGGGCGTTAAGCAAAACAAAAAAAACAAAAAAAAATCGAGCAATCCATGTCAGGAGTCATTGTCGCAGCGGTTAATGCATCGCCCTGTGGTGTCTTTGGACCCGGGTTCGTACCTTCTAAATGTATACTGTGCTAGACCTTACCGAAGCTAGTTTTTAAGCATGAAAAAGGAAACAAACTGGCATCGGTACCGGATACTTATAAATAGGTTATAGGGACGATAAAGAAAAGACAGTAAGCAGCCAACCAACCTTTAGACTCCCCGGCCGAGACAAGAAAAGAAATGTATTCATTTTGAGTAATTTGTGATATGTTAGTGCGTCTGTACCGGCCCAAATAACTGCATGTGGGGATTTTTTCTCGAACGATATTTACAATCATCCGTATGCAGCAGCTGCTGAATTACAGGGAGTTGTTCTGTGAAATGAAACCTTTTTTCTGGTCTTTTAGGATCAACTACGTTTTCACCATGTCGGTTTCAAGCTTTAGTGAATAACAGTTTTACACACATTTTTGTTAAGGTTGACTCTTTTAAATAACACACGTTCCAGGAACATTATCCTGCGAGTCTTTCTTGCTTTTTGTTAATTGATTTAATTTAATGTAATTCATTTCATTTATGTTATGTTCTTTTATTTCATTGTATTCTATTTTATTTTGTTTGATTATTTCTTCTGTTTTTTTCCCCTGTATTTTTATGTGTGTGTATTTGTAATTCTTTTTTAACTTTTGGTCAAGTCAACTTTAAATTTGTTTCAAGTCAACGTTCCAATTCTGACTGTCTTTTTTCCTTGCAGACGACAGTAGGAATCAGCAGCCAACGAACTGCCATCAGCGACAAGTACTTCCGGGAGCCACGTCAGTTCCTGCCCGAGCGCTGGCTGAGGAATGAAGAAGGTCAAAGGGAGAGAAGCATATCCGGATTTGCTCACCTCCCCTTCGGCTTTGGCCCCCGCAATTGCATTGGACGTCGATTTGCTGAACAGGAAATGTACCTGGTAATTGCAAAGGTTTGTAAAAATAAAATAATAATCTATTTCTGGAGTGTTTCGGGATCTTTTCCATTTACTGAAGTAGGAAATCACATTTAATCACCTGTCGATGTTAATCCGGTATCCTGTGACAGCCTAATAAACTGATTAACCCTGTGCAGTTCCTTCTGAATTTTCCGTTTAAACTCACCAACGTTGGCTATTTTTCGCGTCAATTACTATGAAAAAGTATGTAGAGTATCCGAGAGTATTTGTTGGTAGTGTACACTACATTGGGGTATGCACGTTAAAGATCCCACGATTGACAAAAGGGTCTTTCTTGGCAAAAATGTATAGGCATAGATAAAAAAGAAATGTCCACCAAATACCCGTGTGACTTGGAATAATAGGCCGTGAAAAGTAAGTATTCGCCGTAATGGCTTGAGATTTACTGGCCGATGTGAATGCGTGATCGATATCAATACATTGTGTAAAAAAATTCCATTGCACACTGCAGAAATTAATATGTAAAGCGCTTAGAGAACATCAAGCGCTATATAAATCTCCCATATAAATAAATAAATAAATAAATAAATAAATAATCATTGAACAGGTAGAGTTTTTCGCGTGTGTTCACTCGTTCATTCGCTTGTTTTTCTTCCCGGCTCTAGGATGTTTGGTGGTTTTCTAATTTAATCACATTTGAATGATAAGTGCTTTATTTTGTTTTGTTTTGTTTTATTGTGCATGCATGCTGCTTCAACCCTTTCTTTTTTGCCTTTTTTTTTCTTTTTTTCTTTTTGGCGGGGAGCATCCTTCTTCATTGATCTTTTTTTTCGTTTGTTTTCCTGCTTTTTATATTTAGTCAAGTTTTGACTAAATATTTTAACATCGAGGGGGAATCGAAACGAGGGTCGTGGTGTATGTGCGTGCGTGCGTGCGTGTGTGTGTGTGTGTGTGTGTGTGTGTGTGTGTGTGTGTGTGTAGAGCGATTCAGACTAAACTACTGAACCGATCTTTATGAAATTTGACATGAGAGTTCCTGGGTATGAAATCCCCGAACGTGTTTTTCATTTTTTTGATAAATGTCTTTGATGACGTCATATCCGGCTTTTCGTGAAAGTTGAGGCGGCACTGTCACGCCCTCATTTTTCAACCAAATTGGTTGAAATTTTGGTCAAGTACTCTTCGACGAAGCCCGGGGTTCGGTATTGCATTTCAGCTTGGTGGATTAAAAATTAATTAATGACTTTGGTCATTAAAAATCGGAAAATTGTAAAAAAAAAAAAAATTTATAAAACGATCCAAATGTACGTTTATCTTATTCTCCATCATTTGCTGATTCCAAAAACATATAAATATGTTATATTCGGATTAAAAACAAGCTCTGAAAATTAAATATATAAAAATTATTATCACATTTTTTTTTCGAAATCAATTTAAAAACACTTTCATCTTATTCCTTGTCGGTTCCTGATTCCAAAAATATATAGATATGATATGTTTGGATTAAAAACACGCTCAGAAAGTTAAAACGAAGAGAGGTACAGAAAAGCGTCCTATCCTTCTCAGCGCAACGAATACCCCGCTCTTCTTGTCAATTCCACGTGCACTGCCTTTGCCACGGGCGGTGGAGTGACGATGCTACGAGTATACGGTCTTGCTGCGTTCAGTTTCATTCTGTGAGTTCGACAGCTACTTGACTAAATATTGTATTTTTGCCTTACGCGACTTGTTATATTTATGTTTCTACTTTAAATATACCTATATCATTAACAATACTATTTATAATTTAAAACAACTTTCCTATATAACAATTCCCTCTAAAAAAAAAAAAGAAATGTATACAATATCCAGAGGGGAACCATATCTATAAATACCAACACACATTTTGGCTATTCTTTATTTTGTTGTTTTTACATTGGAATTTGATTGCCGACAAGAGTGAAAACAAGTAGCTCGCAATTGCTCACTGTCTTTGTGTTTTAGTCGACGCAAACATTAAGGAAATCGACAGCAATAATCGTAAAAAGTTAAGAATCGACAGCAATAATCGTGAAAAGTTAAGTCTGGCCCCACCAAAAAATAGACTGAAAGAAAACAAATTAGAAAAGATGAGAAGATAATACAGACATGTTCAACCTAAAAGTTGAAATTTGCATTCAAGTTCATAAAAATGTTGACTGAAGAGGGGGGGGGGGGGGGGTGTATATGTAGTTCTCGCTTGCTAAGATGTTGCCCATGTCACTCTCAATCTTCCAATATCTGGCAACATTGCATGTTCTGACAGTGGCGTAAACAAATCTTGTTTTTTTTCTCAGTTTTGACGATTTTGGAGTGGAAATTATATTAAGCGTGTGCCGTTGTGGGTTGATTGTTTGATTTTTTGTTTTTGGGGGGATGTTTTTAATTTTTATTTGCTTGTTAACTATTTTTGCCTCGAAAATGTGTGAAGCTTGTGTTCCTCAAAGGATGTGTTTGTGTGGTCGTGGTGATGGGGGATGGGGATGATCATGTTGATTTGCAAGCAAAACCCAACATTGTGAACATCGCCGTTCGTGCGTTTGTTTGTTTGTTGAGTGTTTTGAATCAGAAATAATGTTGGTTTTGCGTTTCTCAGAGTACATATATATAACGTGATAGGGAATGATATTTTCCAGTATCAGATTTGCAATCAAAAGCCCACTACTGATGTAATGATGTTTTTGCAGATTATCAGAAGCTTCCAAGTCTCCCTTCCAGAAGAGTACAAGAGTGGACAACTTGAGACAGAGTTTCGTCCCTTTGTAACACCCAAACGTCCTTTTCCTTTTGTGTTCAAGCCGCGACAGTGAAAGAATATTGATCAGAGTATAAGCACATGTAAACATGTTTGTTTAATTATGTGCTCGTGATACCAACCACATGCATGCTTTAGGTTGCCTGACTCTTTGTCTCTCTTCCTGTTAACGCAATCTGCTCGTGACTGTGCTTACTATGTAGAAGGCTTTTGACTTTTCAAACCGACACACACACACACACACACACACACACACACACACACACACACACACACACACACACACACACACACACACACACACACACTAAAAAGGAGTAATAAATGGGAAGGGTGTGTGTGAGGAGGGAGAGGTGCACTCTAGTTTCTCTTGTTTGAAGCAAACTTCTGTCAATTGTACCATGAGTTTTACAACGCATCTGTCCGATCCCTGTTGTACTACTGTTGGAGATTTGTTTTGTCGTTCTTGTTGAATACCTCACAGGCTGCTCAAGTTGAACTGAATAAACACAATGATGAAACGTATATCATCGCCGCTGCTACTGTCATTGTAAGTCACCTTTTTTCCTGAAAAAAAAGAAGAATGGAAGGCTTGGAAAAAACCCACTAGGTTTTAATCGACGACATAGAGTAGAAAGAAACAGTAGAGTTCGTGCTGGTTTTTCAACATTAGATCATATCTTTACTTTGCATTGTGTTATAAAATTTTTTCTCCCAAAGAAAAAGCGTTTGTATTGTGCATTTGTCGACTATGAGAAAGCGTTCGATAAAGTTCGGCGAGCACTTTTATGGGAGAAATTAGTTAGCTCTGATGTTAATGGAAATTTTTTGAAAACTGTTAAAAATATGTATGATAAAGCAAAATCATGTATTAAAGGCACAGTAAGCCTCCCGTAAACCATCACAGAGCTCCCCGAGCGTCTACATACAGTACAAGCATACTTCCATTTGAACGCTCACCGAACGGGAACATCCTGGCTGCTTTCTGTCGAGCGTGAGAAATTTTCAAAGAATTTATTTTCGTGGACTTGGCCTGCTACAACAATGGCGCCTCGTTTTGGTGTTGGACGGCTGTTATGATACCGGAAATCACGCCCGGGCAGTAAGCCTCCCGTAAACCATCACAGATACTGTCAGGCTTTTACACACAGTACAAACACGCTTCCATTTGAACACTCACCGAACGGGAACATCCTAGGTGCCCTACGTAAAGAGCGAGCAATTTTCAAAGAAATAATTTTTCGGATTGTCTCCATCTCAATCGGACCCATCCTAAACTCAGGTCAAAATGAGTTACTTCCCTTCAACTGGCGATAGCCGTGGAGCGATGATTATCAGAATGATTCGGACCGTGGTGCGTTTTGGCGCTAGACCTAACTTTTAAAATCTAAATAATAAATTCTCAGCTTGTTACACAAACATTCTTAAATAATAAAAGAATTCTTTTTTCATCAAGACAAGATCAGTACAATTCGAAGTTTTGAAAGTTTGAAAAGCCCGAAAGCAGGGTCACGCAAGGTCGTGATTTTCATAGCAGACGACGGTTTATAGGCAGTCAAAAGCCATCGCTAGAGTTCTTATGAATCACATTCGTTTTTTTCGTGAAAAGTCAGAGGTACATAACGTGCTATTGCAGATAAGCTCACAGCGAGCCCCATTCAAATTACAAACTGACGACTGCATTGTGAAAAAGGGAAACTGGATCACACGGGTTCACGATGGCTCAGGGGTAAGATAAACCACACAAAAATAAATTCTTTGAAAATTGCTCGCTCTTTACGTAGGGCACCTAGGATGTTCACGTTTGGTGAGCGTTCAAATGGAAGGGTGTTTGTACTGTGTGTAAAAGCCTGACAGTATCTGTGATGGTTTACGGGAGGCGTACTGTGCCTTTAAAGTTAAAGGTGAATGTTCTGGTTATTTTCCTAGCATTTGTGGGGTCAGACAAGGAGAAAATTTGTCTCCCTTGTTTTTTGCTTTGTTTTTAAATGACCTAAAGCCGTATTTAGGGGAAACTAGTGATGGATTGACTTCTCTCTCTAGAGAAGCTGTTTCTCTTGGTATGGATGATGCTGATGTGAATGTAATGTTTCAACTATTTGTATTATTGTACGCTGATGACACTGTGATTTGTGCTGATAGTCTGGGGACTCGTGGCAAGAATACACCACAATACTGCAAATCATTGAACAAATTGTAGTTTTCTCAGCAATTGCACATAAAAGTACAAAGAATCGATTAAGAGGATGACACAAGTCATCCAGCAAGTATGAAAGGGTGAAAAAATTAATTAAATAAAAATCGTTTCGAAGGTAAACAACGCAGTGCGGGAGATAACTCCAACACGAGTGATCCGCGACCTTGTGAATATTAGCCAATCAGATTTTAGACGTATCGCTTTGCGCGGAATACTTGTCGTCTGCTTGAAGAGCAACAGCATGGTGTTTGAGTTTGCAGAATGAAGGCGCCTGCTATATATTTTGCACCCACGACCTTCGAGTAAACGGTAAGATGCTTTCAGTTACATGTAGGCACTGCCACTGCCATTCTACAGGAACTATCAAATGGTGGCGAAGGAGTCCTGCATACTGAAAATAATGAACTTCGCTTGCTCAACAAACGGCAACTAAGTATCAATCGTCAACGGGAGGCCAGCCGAGAATGCCAGAAGGGGCAGGCAGAGCGAATGATAAAGCGTAGCAGAATAGAGCTATGCCCGGGACAACCTGGAGACAACGTGGCAGTGCCCGTTCCCCTGGTCGACAGGGGTCGAGGAGATCCCAGAAACATTCTGGGAATTATTCTGCACA
>NW_027127245.1:17500-20119 GCF_037325665.1 Littorina saxatilis
CTCTCTCTGTGTCTATCTCCCTCTCTCTCTCTCACTCTCTCTCTGTTTTGTTTATTGATAGTGCGTTTTTATTCTAAAGGTATGAGGTGCTGCAGTGCGGTCCAAATGACAAGCTGATCCGAAAAAGATCCTCACCTGATGAAGCCCCGATCTTCTTTGTCACCCTTGAAGATACCTACGACACCATCAAGACTGCACACATCGCCACCGGTCACGGAGGGCGCGATAGGATGCTGAAGGAACTGGAAAAGAAATTTGCCAATATCCAAAGAGACAGTGTAGAACTGTTTAAGTCTTATTGCCTCGTGTGCCAGGAGAAACAAAAGCGACAGAAAACCAAAGGTGTCGTCGTGCGACCTATTCTCACAGAGGAATTCAATTCCAGAAGCCAAGTGGACCTTGTGGACTACCAGTCGATGGAGGATGGCGGCTACAAATGGATTATGGTCTATCAAGATCACCTCACCAAATTTGTAGTCTTGCGACCGCTGACATCAAAAAGGGCGTGCCAAGTAGCCCTTCAGCTCGTGGACATTTTTACTCTTTTCGGGGCTCCAGTGATCCTTCAATCGGACAATGGAAGCGAGTTCACTGCAGTTGTCATCAGAGAACTACGAGATCTGTGGCCAGAATTAAAACTCGTTCATGGAAAACCTCGTCATCCTCAGTCACAAGGCTCTGTAGAGAGGGCCAACGGTGACATCAAGGACATGCTGACTGCTTGGATGTCGGATCACCAAACAACGCGTTGGTCATTGGGTCTAAAGTTCGTGCAGTTCATGAAAAACCGAGCCTACCATTCAGGATTGAAAAGATCCCCGTACAGAGCCATGTTTGGCGTCGAGCCCAGAGTTGGGCTGTCTTCCACGTGGCTGCCAGAGGCCCTGATTGATGAAATGCAAACAGAAGAGGACCTTCGAGAAAGAGTAGGCTGGTCAAGTAATGCTGATAACGCAAGCAATCCGGAGTCAGCAGGTTCAGATTTGGACATCAATATAACAAGTGTCTCTGTGCAGGTCCATGAAGAATCAACCAGTGCTGGTGCCACTCTACAGGAACTTTCAAATGGTGATGCAGCAGTCATCGACAGAGCATTCGAAATAGTCCAAGATGAACTGACAATGACTAATGTCACTGCCATTCTACAGGAAGAACTATCAAATGGTGGTGAAGGAGTCGTCGAAACAGTCCAATGTGAACCGTCAATGACTGATGCCACTGCCACTGCCATTCTACATGAACTATCAAATGGTGGGGAAGGAGTCGTCGAAACAGTCCAAGGTGAACCGTCAATGACTGATGCCACTGCCACTGCCATTCTACAGGAACTATCAAATGGTGGCGAAGGAGTCCTGCATACTGAAAATAATGAACTTCGCTTGCTCAACAAACGGCAACTAAGTATCAATCGTCAACGGGAGGCCAGCCGAGAATGCCAGAAGGGGCAGGCAGAGCGAATGATAAAGCGTAGCAGAATAGAGCTATGCCCGGGACAACCTGGAGACAACGTGGCAGTGCCCGTTCCCCTGGTCGACAGGGGTCGAGGAGATCCCAGAAACATTCTGGGAATTATTCTGCACAAGACTGAAAACGACCTGTATAAAATTGCAACAAGAAGCGGGGTACTGAAAGGATCTTTCACTAGAAATGAATTTGAACTCTGCGCACAGAAACTCTTGACAGAGCAAGATGTAAAATGTGACAAACAGGTCAGTGTCCGCGAGGCAGTTGTTCAAAATTCCTTGAGTGGAGGACAGGGCTTTACCAAATGCAACTGCTCTGGGGGGAAAAAGTGTCAAACAAATAGGTGTAAATGCTTCAAACGTAAAGTACTCTGCAACAGTCGTTGCCACCAAAGCCTGACATGCAAAAACAAATGAACAGAAGAATGCCTGGTACTCAAACTATGTGTGTATGTGTGTGTGTGTGTGTGTGTGTGTGTGTGTGTGTGTGTGTGTGTTGGTGTATGTGTGTGTGTGTGTGTGTGTGTGTGTGTTGGTGTGTGTGTGTTTTATTCATTGCTCTACATTTTATCTACATTTTAAATTCTTGCACATATTTATAACCATTTCCATTCCTAAAGTGCACAGTGCAAATGCTCTGAACGTAAAGCATTATGCCACTAAAGCCTGGCATGCAAAAACAAATGAACAGAAGAGTAATTAACACTCAAATCTACATGAAAATGTGTGTATTTTAGTATTTCATTTTGTTATTATTCTTTTATCTACCTTTTAATCTGACAGATAATAACATTAAAATCTGGTACATATTTATAACCCTTTTCATTCTTATTGTACACGTGCGTGCGTGCGTTTCGATTGATCAAGAGTTTGTGTGTCAGGCATTTCTGGAAATGCCTAACAGCTAATTTCAGTCATTACTGGAAATGACTAAAATATCCAGCTAAACTTTAGGCATTTCCTGAAATGACCGAGTGAATCAGTCATTTCCGTAAATGACTACTTTTCGGTAGTCATTTCCGGAAATGCCTGGTTTCCCAACTTGCCTGTAACATATACATGTTTTAATGGGGGGGGGGGGGGAGGGTAGACGGGAGGGGGTGAGGGGGGCGCGAAAGTGGTTGCAATGAATGCCAGATCTGTATCTGTGTCAATA
>NW_027127246.1:0-10000 GCF_037325665.1 Littorina saxatilis
TTTGGTGACTACTGAGATGTTTGTTTGGTGACTACTGAGATGTTTTTTGGTGACTACAGAGATGTTTGTTTGGTGACTACAGAGATGTTTGTTTGGTGACTACAGAGATGTTTGTTTGGTGACTACAGAGATGTTTGTTTGGTGACTACAGAGATGTTTGTTTGGTGACTACAGAGATGTTTGTTTGGTGACTACAGAGATGTTTGTTTGGTGACTACAGAGATGTTTGTTTGGTGACTACAGAGATGTTTGTTTGGTGACTACAGAGATGTTTGTTTGGTGACTACAGAGATGTTTGTTTGGTGACTACAGAGATGTTTGTTTGGTGACTACAGAGATGTTTGTTTGGTGACTACAGAGATGTTTGTTTGGTGACTACAGAGATGTTTGTTTGGTGACTACAGAGATGTTTGTTTGGTGACTACAGAGATGTTTGTTTGGTGACTACAGAGATGTTTGTTTGGTGACTACAGAGATGTTTGTTTGGTGACTACATTTTCATTGTTATCTTGTTCTTCTCACCTGCAGTCTCTCTCTTGTTCCTATTCTGTTTGTTTGTTAGTTTACTTCATCGCTCACGCACTGTTCCCATTCTGCAACGGACTGACGGCCTACTTTCTTTCTTTCTTTATTTGGTGTTTAACGTCGTTTTCAACCACGAAGGTTATATCGCGACGGGGAAAAGGGGGAGATGGGATAGAGCCACTTGTCAATTGTTTCTTGTTCACAAAAGCACTTATCAAAAATTTGCTCCAGGGGCTTGCAACGGGGTAGTACAATGTATTACCTTACTGGGAGAATGCAAGCTTCCAGTACAAAGGACTTAACATTTCTTACATACTGCTTGACTAAAATCTTTACAAAAATTGACTATATTCTATACAAGAAACACTTAACAAGGGTAAAAGGAGAAACAGAATCCGTTAGTCGCCTCTTACAACATGCTGGGGAGCATCGGGTAAATTCTTCCCCCTCACCCGCGGGGGGTACTGACGGCCTACCAGTGAACCATTCGTTCATAAAAGTGAGCATGCAGAGTCTCGATAAAGATGTCAACGACCAATCTAGCTAGTTTACAACCATACGGTCACGCCGCAGTCAGAACCATGTCACCAAAGGCAAAGTCCTCGGCCAAAAGTCACAACCATAGCCCCTGGCAGTGACAAAGACTCCATCCACCACACTACAATTCAGGCACCATTCCGTGGCCGGACGGACGGCGAAGCAAAAACAAAAGCCTCTTGAGCGAGACAATCGCATTATGGTTTTCGGACAGCGGCAAGCTGTTGGGGAGAGGGAGGCTTGACCGTCTCTTGGCCGGAGCTCGGGTGACCACTGGTCAACTTATCGGCTCCACTCGACGGATGACAAGCGCGCACTTCATTACTTGCTGCGCTGGGCTTTATTTACTCATGGCGACGGCTTCTGGAGTTTCCGTTGATGTACTCGTGATGAGGAGGAAGGATAGCTTTGTGCAAACAGGGGAAACCTGTCGCGGTGTTTTCCCAGTGCGGGCGGGATTTAATTAAGGTGCAGATGAATTTTGTGTCCAATACCTGGCCTGCAGATCGATTTGATGAATCGAGTTTCTAGGGCTTGAAGTCAACATGGCTTCCCATTAACGTTCCTGACGAGCCAGTGATGACGTCATTGTTTGGGGGATATTCGGTGAAATCGTGGGACCTCGTAAGTAACTTGGCGACAAGAGTCACTTACGAGGTCCCACGATTTCACCGACTTCTTCTTCTTCTGCGTTCGTGGGCTGAAACTCCCACGTACACTCGTGGTTTTTTTTGCACGAGTGGAATTTTACGTGTATGACCGTTTTTTACCCCGCCATTTAGGCAGCCATACGCCGTTTTCGGAGGAAGCATGCTGGGTATTTTCGTGTTTCTTTAACCCACCGAACTCTGACATGGATTACAGGATCTTTTTCGTTGCGCACTTGGTCTTGTGCTTGCGTGTACACACGGGGGTGTTCGGACACTGAGGAGAGTCTGCACACAAAGTTGACTCTGAGAAATAAATCTCTCGCCGAACGTGGGGACGAACTCACGCTGACAGCGGCCAACTGGATACAAATCCAGCGCACTACCGACTGAGCTACATCCCCGCCCATTTCACCGACGATTTGCTCTACTTTTACCCTGTATGACAACTTCGCAAGGACCTAGATGATGTTTGGGACAACTCTATTACACACACACACAATGGGTTTCCGGTCGGACTGAAGTAGACTCCGTCTGGTTGCTACCTGTCCTTATTTGGTGTCGCCATTCCTTGGACTGAATCTGTTCCGAACATCACTTTCCTTTTTGAAAAAAAATATTTCTGTTTTCTTTAGAAATCTACAAAGAATATAACTATTTCCTTGAATATCTGAGGCCTACATCGTTCGAATCTGTTCTGTCCTAAACGTATATATATCTACCTACGAATATCAGGTACTACTGTCCATTAGATTCGTTCCGAACGTAAGCCTCGTTTTCATTATTTAGTCGTGGTATCTCATAGATTCTATTCTGAATGCAATTCTCACTCTGAACGTATAATGCTACCAGCCATGGCCGGGATTCGTGTAGTAGTAACTCAGTTACTCACCCTTTGGGCATACCATGCTGCCATCCAGTGGATTCGTTAAAAATTAACTCTTTCTTAGAACATCTGATGCTTCAATACAGTGAATTTGTTTAGGATTAACTCTCCCTTTCAAAAAGTGGTGCCACCATCCGCCATATTTCAAATTTTAAAAAAAATTAACCTCAAAATAACTACACATCAAACAAACAAACAGTCACTCATTTCGCTATAACTTATAAGACTAACAATTCTATTCTCGGTGTCCTCGGAGAGCCAAAGGGGATCGAAACCCGAGCACACCTACGGTAGCGACAACAGGAAAGACAGCCGTCTGAACGCAGAACGGCCGACTCCCAACGAGACCACGTTAAGCCGCCCGCTGACACGCGGAGAGACAGAGACCCCTTCTGCCTATTGTGCTAACCTAATTAGGACCAGAGAGGTAATTAGTCAACAGTCACACAGAAGGATAGTGTGCCTTTGTCCCCTGTCTAGGTCCGCGCCGGGTTCTGGTGGAGTGCCCAGGTTGTCATCGATTTCTGACGAAGGCCGAGTGAAGACGAAGTGGAAGTCTGTTTGGAAGCGACAGACAGGTGTTTGGGGGGGGTAGTCGCTTCTTTTTTGTGAAGTGTGTGTGTGTGTGTGTGTGTGTGTGTGAGTGTGTGTGTGTGTGAGTGTGTGTGAGTGTGTGTGTGTGTGTGTGTGTGTGAGTGAGAGAGAGAGAGAGAGAGAGAGAGAGAGAGAGAGAGAGAGAGAGAGAGAATGTTTTTGTACTTTGTGACTTTCCAAGGAACAGCAACAGAGGCGTTAACTAAGTAAAATATCAAGAAAACAAGTACATCTCCTGCCCGTATTTCCTTTTGATGGCAGCCGGGCGAGAAATCTTTTCACTGTTGCATGTTGTTTGGAACAATGATGTTAACTATGATTTACAATGTATGGATCATATACAAATGCAAATCACCTCTACTCGAATCGTTGCAATAAAGACGTATAACGTATTTGCAAAATCCATATCAGTTGGTTGATTGTTTGGCTTTTAACGTCCCGTTCAACGTGTTTGGATCCAGGTCAGTAGTAAAGCATTTCCGTTAATGACCTTATTAGACACAAAAAATTACAGACCACTTACTTCTTGAAGCCAGGCAACACACAGTCAGTACAGCACAGGGTAATAAGACACAGTTCATTAACCAGGTATCCGATTCGTCGACGCTTTACGAGACATCCGACCATCCAGGCTAAAATAATGAAGTCTATGTTCAAACAGCCAGACATTTATTGCAGTCTGATTGCTTCTGATAGCTCTGATAGCTTCCTAGCGTCAGTGTCAGGTTCGCTGGCCGCTCTGGATATGTCAGGGGTGACGGTGACAGCGGTGACCTACTTTAAGACGCTTGCACGTGAGTCCAGCCGCTCGAGTGGTGACATTGAGTGCTTGGGATTGAAATTGAAAGTTTTTATCCGCACGAGCTGTTCTCAAGAGGAATTTATAAATTTTGAAGCAGTGGTGAAGGTCATTTAGTCACGAGACTGCTTTTCACAAGGGATGTTACGAGTGCGAAACTATCTGCGCTGACATATCTTCTTTTATTATTGATGCCGCGCTGGAGACCGCTGGCAGGAATGGATATGTGTGTTTGTGGCTGTGGTAAGATTGAGATAGTCGTCAGCGTTGAAACGTTCAGTAAAACAAAACAAGGCAATCTCTTTCTTGCGGATAGTACTTGAAGTAAAATAGGTGATTGTGAGAGGTATACAGTAATCAACTGTGCGCAGCTCGCCGTTTCCTTCGCCAGAACAGACTTTGACATTGCATGAGATTTTAAGTCAAGCATACACAATCGCATCGAAGGCTACCCCCCCCCCCCCACCCCTTTGTGTGGACATTCTCCAGGTTTGGAAGTGGCTCAGTCAGAGACAAAGCGCACAT
The DNA here is from genome assembly GCF_037325665.1 of Littorina saxatilis. Classification (NCBI taxonomy): domain Eukaryota; kingdom Metazoa; phylum Mollusca; class Gastropoda; order Littorinimorpha; family Littorinidae; genus Littorina; species Littorina saxatilis. The sequence continues at coordinate 4,514 of NW_027127246.1, forward strand.
TATTGTAGCCAATACCTTCATCTTCGTCTGACCAGTCTCTGGAGGGTAAAACCATTGAGCTTCGATGACCTAGCTCTTTATCCTTGACATAGTTATTGACCACGGATGGTCAGAAGGCTCTAGTCGTATTTCTCCCCACGTAATGGGTTCCATACAGTCGTACCACAAGGAAACAATCCCACGAAATGAAGAATACCGCATATCCCAGACTTCAGAGATCACATGACCCCATTCCCTACTTACCAGTACTTAGTTCTTCTCACCTCACTCCTTACTTACCTAATACTTTTTGGCCGGATCCCTGGAGACTAGAAACTAGTTTTTTGTCCATTTATCAGACTGTGCACGGTCACACTGAAGGGAATCCAGTGGCACAGACATACTAGAGCTCGTGAAGCTCGACACAGCTGAACTCCAGTGACCCAGTCCCTAACACCAGGCTCTAAAACCGAGTCCCCAGTGAAGGTTAAGCACTCTTCTGTCCTCGTAACAGACTACGACTCGTTAAGTCATACTGATGAGAAGGAACAGGGAAAGATAACGGGTGACCAAGGTTGGGAAGAGCGTTTAGCTCCCCTGGCCTCGGGGAGGATTACTGATTGACAAGGGCCATTTTTCTTAGAAAGCAACAGACGAACTCCTTAGTACAGCCATGCTCTCGAGCAGAGAAAGATAGCAGTTCATTGAGTGCAGAACGACAATCCAGTCCCGATGATCTCAATGTTAAGCTATCAACACAACATTATCGCTGTTCTGTTACGCCTTATTTTGGCTGAATTCCAAATTATCATTTTTTGATGAGTCTTTGCTTCCTCGCGTACGGTTACATGTAATACCAGTTTATAGTGTATACCGATGGCTGTTATGTTGTCGTAATTGCGATCCATTATTCTGAACAAATATACCAATGTCTGCCTGCTAAATGGGGTACCTTCAATCCTCCCTGGACCTGTACACCCAGCCCTCCGACCGTCCCCTTCGTTCTGCTGCTGACCGACCTACTCCGCCTTCACATCCCTCGCTCGAAACTCGCATCTGCTGGTCAGCGTGCATTTCCCTCCGCGGGGCCCTCCGTCTGGAACTCCCTGCCGCTGGAGCTTCGCCAGAGCCCCTCTCTTGACGCGTTCAAGAGTAGGTTGAAGACTCAGTTCTTCCCGTAGCTGGCTGCGACTTTCATGTTCGACGTGATGTGTTGTGCCCCAAAAGACATTCTTGTGCTGTGCTCTGTGAGAGGTGTTTTCTTTGTGCTTAATATTATTTTGTTTGGACCTAGCTATTGATGTGTACATTGTTGTTAAACAGTTGTTTGTTGTATGTTTATCAGGGTTTGCTAGTGTGTGATAGGGTTTGTGTCCGTCTGTAGATGTTAGTTTCTTTGTTAGTCCTGTGTTGACAACTCTTCGATAAGCGCTTAGAACTGTACCCACGGAATACGCGCTATTATAAGCTTCCTATTGATTGATTGATTGATTGTTCTTCTGTGTACCACTGACATTTGAGTAAAACTAGCGTCCTGGAGGGTCCTCTCTTTGTAAAAATCACACGGGTTTTCACGAATCACACAGAACCTCTGTCTCCTTGGCGATCCCTCGGCCGCATGCAGACCATAGACATAGAAAGGCTCAGGGGTTAGGGGGCGGGGGGGGGGGGGAGGTTGGAGGAGGGCATTGGTGGAGTGAATATTGAGGTGGGTTGGTGTAGAGTGTACTGTGGTAGTAATTGGCCCAGTATATATAGCGGATATAGATTCGTTACGTAGGTCGTGATTGTTCCTTCCTCCTACGTGCGATGGGGCCTTCCCTTTTTCTGTCTGGACGGAGTCCTCGCTGCCCTTGTGTGTGAATCTACGTCTGGCAAATTAATTCTGTGAGGAAGCGGGCCAGACTGGTGTGTTACACGTGTGTGTGTGCGTGCACTGTGTGTGTGTGGGTGTGTGTATTTGCGTGCGTGCGTGCGCACGTGTGTGTGTGTGCGCACGTGTGTGTGTGTGTGTGTGTGTGTGTGTGCGTGCGTACGTACGTGTGTGTGTGTGTGTGTGTGTGTGCGTGCGTGCGTGTGTGTGTGTGTGTGTGTGTGTAAGCGATAGAAATAGGGCAGTGTGTGTGTGTGTGTGTGTGTGTGTGTGTGTGTGTGCGTGCGTGTGTGTGTGTGTGTGTGTGTGTAAGCGATAGAAATAGGCTCAGCTGTTCCCAGGGAGTAGAACACTCAGTACACCGATAGAAGCTGTTTTCCAGTTTCTGAGAGAGAGAGAGAGAGAGAGAGAGAGAGAGAGAGAGAGAGAGAGAGAGAGAGAGAGAGAGAGAGAGAGAGAGAGAGAGAGAGAGAGAGAGAGAATTCCTCCGACATAACATATATCTTCCCTCTCCAACTCCTCCACGTAACCCCCCGCTCCCGCCCCCCCCCCAACAAAAAAACAACACACAAACAACAAAAAACACCCACACCAAACACTTCTCTACCTGTCGATCCTGTCTCATCTTCTCCCCCTCTTTCCCTGGCTGAGTGTCTAGACTGATTGTGAAAACTCCATCTGGCAAGCTCTTGCCGCAATGGTGCAGCAAATCACCTCACCAATTCTACAACTACACTCCTCCAAGCCTATCACCACCTCCTCGATACTTTACCCCCTACCCCCCCCCCCTCCCACCTACAAATACACTCCTCCAAGCCTATCACCACCTCCTCGATGCTTCACTCCACCCCCTTTCCTCTCCCCATCCTTGCGCCCTTCTGCTGCATCAGACCCATCGATTCACTACCACCCACCCCCGCTCCTGCCTCTCAACCTCGTCTCGATTTTCTCCCAGTGTGCCCCCATGCACTGAGAGTGACACCTTGAAAGAGCGATCTAATCCCTCGTGGGGTGTCTCCTCTTCCCGACCTCAAACCTTTTCGTCAAGTCAGTCTTGGCTGCTGTCGTTTCTTTCCCACCAGTCTGGAGCCCAAAAGTAACATGTCTGCTAGTTTGTTTTCTTCACAGTACACTCAGATCTATGCAAGAAGGGTTATCTTGTACTGTAACGTTGTGAACAAGGTGTCAGAAAGCGTATGCTCATCGTTGGGCACTCACTGCCTGGAATGAAAGCTTATGGTGGATTATGAACCAACAGGACGTTCCTGTAAATAAAGTCAAGTCATGAAAGAGTGTAAAATGCTCGTGGTTGTCAAAAGATTTAATCAGAACAGTAATTGACAATACCGAGAAAAAAAGTTATCATTAAAATAACTGGCAAAAGTAAAATGCTTATAAGTGTGCTCTTACATGAATACAAACAGGCTGACGGATTTTGATTTTTCCTACAATGAAAGGCTCTTTATACTGGCACAATGTCCTTCCACCACCAAGTTAGCTGAATAGACATCACATACATTAACCACCAGAAGTAATCTGCTACAATCTGCCTTCCTGGTTTCAGGAGCGTAAAAGCGATGTATCGATGTAAAACATCGTAAAGGATCAAGTCATTTCAGATTCACCTTCATAGGCAAGGTCAGCTGCCCCAATTCCATTCATGAAAAGTTCACGTGACCAACCATTTACCTGGAACAACAGCCGATCACGATGGCCAGGATTGCAGGTGACAAAAACTTAACAACATCAATGGCACATATTGACCAAGGACACCATCATATACACATTTCTCAATCTGTCCAATCATCGCCGAATTAAAGCTCATGAGTAAGATCTTGGAAGAGAGTCTAGACTATCAGTATGCAGGACAATCATGGGCAGGTTTACTACAATAGCACCACCGTCAACAGACACTCAATCTAGCACGGTCTAATCTCAAAATAACGCTCATAAATAAACCCAGAAAGACCTTCACTTCATCAGTAGGCCATGTCATTTTCGGCAGGTATTCAAGAGAAAAGCAAAATCATCATGGACGGATCTTTCAATCTATCAATTAATCTTGAAATAATGCTCAAGCGATCCTTCAATCTAGCGCGGGCTGATCTGAGAATAAAAACCGCATATATATATAAAAGGGCCTGAGACGACCTTTCAGTTATCAGTTAGCTACGCCATAGACCTAAATAAATATAGGTCCCTGGCTACGCCATTCCCCACAAGCGTTCAAAATGCAAACTCAGCAGCAGCAGCAAAATTGCCTGTTTGGTAAACGTAGAATGACGTTGAACATCACCATCGCCAGGTATACTGCAATAGCAAAGTCATCATCATCAACACATCTTTAATCGATCGTTGGCTGATCTCCACTTAAGCTGACAAATAAGATCAGAAAGGATCCTCAATGTTGTTCAGTACACATAACCATCAACAACACCACCACCATTGTCAGCTAATCTTGAAATAACGCTCATAAATAAGACCTGGAAAGACCTTTCAGCCTGTCAATAAAGCCACACCATCGTCGGCAGGTTTTCAACAATGCCATCATCACCATCACCACATCTTTCAATCTACCGTAGGCTGATCTGGAAATCAAAGCTCGTAAATAAGATAGGGGACGGACAGTTGTGAGGACAACGCGGGCTAATTAAGCCACACACGTGCAACGCGCCAATATTTACTGCCAAACTATGCGTGAATTGTGCACAGAAAAAAAAACCCCACACTGAGACACCATTTATGCACCTCTCTCCAACACACCGCGAGGGGGCTAGCTGGCTATTCAATTGTTTCCACGGTATGCACTTTCCCTCCTCAATATCTCGGTAATGGAATCAGCTGAAAAGACTTAGCGTTTACGAGAAAAAGCGGGGAAATGGGAAGTGGGCGAAGGGATAGGAGCGATGGGTATTATATTGGACAGAGCGTTGCATGGCCGGCACAATATGAAGGCCGAGAGCCATAAACAGGGCCAAGGGCTGTATAATACAATCCCGGTGCTTTGCATGTTTAGAGCCTTCAGCAGATCGGCCTTTACATCCCCAACAAGACCGTGTCGCCATCTACACTCTATACTGTGGAACCCCCCCTTTTAAGACGTCCACAAATCTGAGAAAATCGAGTTTTAAAAAGGAGGGTACATTTACAAAAGCTATGATCAGAAAGTCTGAGAAAAGAGGATCTTAAAAGGGAGGAAGTCTTCAATTGGGGGGGGGGGGGGGGGGTCTTAAAAGGGGGATTTCACTGTTGTGCAACAGCATACCGAAAGAGAAGAGAAGTGGAAGCAGCTCGACATTCTCAGACCATTTTTCATGATAGAGAATATCCTGCTAGAGTCTGTCACAAGACCGTATGTCGCCATACAGGCTCTATAGTGGAATCGCATACAGAAAGAGAAGGGAAGTGGAGGCAGCTCAAACCCGAAGCATCCGACATTCTCAGAACATTTTTTTACGAGAGAGAATATCCTGCTAAAGTCAGTCACAAGACCGCATGTCGCCATCCAGACTCTAGTGGAATAACATATAGACAGAAACGGAAATACTTCAGTCAGACCCCGAAGCATCCATCACTCTGAGACCATTCACACATAAGACATAGGAGACATGACGCCAGCAGATCGGCCAGAAAGA
>NW_027127247.1:0-2000 GCF_037325665.1 Littorina saxatilis
CACACACATCGTGAAATAACACGAAAGAAGGGAGCATACCCAAGGCTTGCTAAGAAGGGATCGACATCAGCACCAGCATTCTCTCCCTTGGATTGCTGTCCGAGCTTTGCAAGAGAACACAAAGCTTACTAACTGACTTAAAAATAGGGTATCACATTATGTCACAAAATACCACTGAAGAAATTGTTAGGTTCTACAGGGGCAGGGATGTAGCTCAGTCGGTAGCGCGCTGGATTTGTATCCAGTTGGCCGCTGTCAGGTTGAGTTCGTCCCCACGTTCGGCAAGAGATTTATTTCTCTGAGTCAACTTTGTGTGCAGACTCTCCTCGGTGTCAACACCCCCGTGTGTACACGCAAGCACAAGACCAAGTGCGCACGAAAAAGATCCTGTAATCCATGTCAGAGTTCGGTGGGTTATAGAAACACGAAAATACCCAGCATGCTTCCTCCGAAAAACAGCGTATGGCTGCCTAAATGGCGGGGTAAAAAACGGTCATACACGTAAAATTCCACTCGTGCAAAAAACACGAGTGTACGTGGGAGTTTCAGCCCACGAACGCAGAAGAAGAAGTTAGGTTCTACTGTGAATATTATGTTAGAAAACCACATGTGTATAATCACACATAAAGACAATTACTTTACTTGTAATGATACAATACAACAACTTTGTAGCCTACCCAATCTGGTAACTAAATGTCAAGCAAGAAACGCGAATGAAAATGAAATTAAACCTATTAAAAGTGAAAATAATAATTATGTGACCCGTTCTCACAAAATGATAGATAAGTCGCTGGCGGCCAGCTGCTCAGCGAACAGAATAAGGTTGTGAGGGTCCATATGGTTTGTTTGTTTGTTTGTTTGTTTGTTTGTTTGTTCGTTTGTTTGTTTGTTTGTTTGTTTGTTTGTTTGTTTGTTTGTTTGTTTGTTTGTTTGTCCGTTTGTTTGTTTGTTTGCTTAACGCCCAGCCGACCACGCGGAAGGGCCATATCAGGGCGGTGCTGCTTTGACATATATAACGTGCGCCACACACAAGACAGAAGTCGCAGCACAGGCTTCATGTCTCACCCAGTCACATTATTCTGACACCGGACCAACCAGTCCTAGCACTAACCCCATAATGCCAGTCCAAATGGTAGAAATTCCCTTTTTTGCTGTTTCAGAGAGAGCTATACTTTACTTACACCTTCTACTGCCTGCATTTGGTCAAAATCATCCTACAAATGTGTAAAACTTGATTTTCTTGATACCTATTATTGATCCGAAGCGTCCCTTTCTGGTAAAAAAAAAAAAAGGCCACACAAGGCCACATTGTCAAACTGATTATTTGTGGAGCCTCCGCTTGTTATACAATGTTGGAAAGGTCAGGGACTAAATGTTGATCTGGTGCATCAAGACCAGGGGGCCCGGTAGCTCAGATGGTAGAGCACTGGACTTGTGATCGGAAGGTCGCAGGTTCGAATTCGGGCCGGGACGGACACGGGTCAACTTTATGTGCAGACCCAGAGACGGAAGCCATGTCCCACCCCCGTGTCATCACAATGGCACGTAAAAGACCTTGGTCATTCTGCCATAAGTGCAGGTGGCTGAATACACCTAAACACGCAGACACCTGGGTAGCGCGACTCCGTTGCTGCTAGCTTTCCACTGGGAGGAAGCGACCCGAATTTCCCAGCGATGGGACAATAAAGTAATGGAAAAAAAATGAAAATGAAAAAGACGTTCACAGAAACCCAATCATAACAGTTGTAACTGTCAGACATTGTTTTATCTGGTCTCATTTGTATGCTCTTTTGTGTACTATTTCTCACCATTTGATAAGCTATGAAGCCTGTATTACCTAGGTTGCTTCAACAGTGATTTTCTCAAAATGGCCGACATGCTGGTTAGTAGCTTTAAAGTAATGTAACAAAGTCATTCTTTACCACTCACTTGCAACTTACATCATCTTAAAGAGGGATTTCTGTACTTTCTTAGCATATACATATCACAGGACGTTAAAA
>NW_027127248.1:0-28364 GCF_037325665.1 Littorina saxatilis
GAGATGGGATAGAGCCACTTGTTAATTGTTTCTTGTTCACAAAAGCACTAATAAAAAAAATGCTCCAGGGGCTTGCAACGTAGTACAATATACTACCTTACTGGGAGAATGCAAGTTTCCAGTACAAAGGACTTAACATTTCTTCCATACTGCTTGACTAAAATCTGTACAAACATTGACTATATAAGAAACACTTAACAAGGGTAAAAGGAGAAACAGAATCCGTTAGTCGCCTCTTACGACATGCTGGGGAGCATCGGGTAAATTCTTCCCCCTAACCCGCGGGGGGTCTTTTTGGAAATGCGCTTCAGACAAATGCCTTTGCACACTTCTTCTTCTTCTTCTTCTGCGTTCGTGGGCTGAAACTCCCACGTACACTCGTGTTTTTGCACGAGTGGAATTTTACGTGTATGACCGTTTTTACCCCGCCATTTAGGCAGCCATACGCCGCTTTCGGAGGAAGCATGCTGGGTATTTTCGTGTTTCTATAACCCACCGAACTCTGACATGGATTACAGGATCTTTTACGTGCGCACTTGGTCTTGTGCTTGCGTGTACACACGAAGGGGGATAAGCCACTAGCAGGTCTGCACATAAGTTGACCTGGGAGATCGGAAAAATCTCCACACTTAACCCACCAGGCGGCCGCGGCCGGGATTCGAACCCTCGACCTTCCGATTAGGAGGCCGACGTCTTACCACCACGCCACAGCGCCCGTCGCCTTTGCACACGTTATGTTACTCACAGCAAAATGCAAGAATAATTGGGGACCATATGGGATGGGGCAAATTGGGAGGGAGCAATTCGGGACACCACCACAAATATCTACCAAATATTTACAAATAGCTATCTTAGTACATGCATAACATGCTGTACCAATACACAATTTCTTTAAATAACTACTACTATGTAAGGATTATTGGCAGTCTCCCGGAGCATGTTTCACGCTATCCTGCGATCAGGACAAGCGACTGACTGTGATGTGTATGCTGTGCGGCGTGCGCTACATAAGAAACCTTTTTTTAAATTTGTATTAAATATAATCACCTGAGCCACGAATGGCTAGCTGACAGCGGCTATCTTTTACACAACAAATTCTGAACTCTGATGAACTCGTGACCGCTGATTTTTAAAGGCAAGGGGTATCATATTGTGCGCATGGCATACACATCCAAGTTGGTCGTTTGTCCCGATTGTGGGATACAGCCCGTCAGAGGCGTAGAGCGTGCTCGAGATGTTTTGAAAAACCTGACTGCAGTACAGGGATTTTTACACCTCCGGACTGCTGATAATCCTAACAGAATTATTTTCAAAAACCGTCTATTGCCTTGAAAGCAAACCTGGAATTTCTGATGCGAGTTGCCAGAAAGAAAGTTCACTAACAAGATCCAGGCCAACACCACCCCCCCCCCCCCATCCCCCTAAATAACACTAAGGAGTGAGGTGAGCTTAAATAACTAATTAATTAATCAATCAATAAATTCTCTGCTGAAATCCCCAACTTCGCGCATCGAAGCTATGAAAAACAGGACACTGCCACGTTTCCATTCAGCTAAACGCCACACCATTTTCAAGAGGGGATGTCTCAGGAAGAAAGATGTGACGCTCCCGATTCATATGTTTCAGAAGACAGCCCACCTGAGAAAAAGAAGAACACAATATAGAAATAATAACAACCTGTCAACCACAAATACATTAAAGTTTTTCAAACAGTTCACTAATCCGACAAACTCATGCTCGTTTCTGGTGCATTTGATAAAGCCAATTACGGGTAGATGCTAGACAACAGCAAAACCACCACCACATAACAACACAAGATTGTTTATGGTTGTTTACAGTCTCTTGAACACAGGAGTCAATCGAGACCATATATATAACAAGAAGCATAAAAAAGCACTTCAGTTTGAAACCCAGGTTCAATGTAGTAAATGATATTGCATCAATGTTCCATCCATCCTCAGCACTTTCAAAACCAGTTTCTTCTAGGTCATACACACCTTTTCCTCGATTGATCCACAGTACATCAGATCGCTATTGTTCTTTTTATGATTTGCACCAAGGGAATGATTAACATTTCTGTCTTAGTCATATGTAACAAGCTTTAAGCAAAAGCATAATATTCTACACATTCACATATTGTAAGGTTGAAGGGGTCTATGTCGACCAAAAGAAGGTGTATTCCCCATAGCCATAGGTGTTTTCCCTGTGTACCGGGAATACAGTTGGATTTTCTGTAAAGAAGTATAATATCGTACAATCTTGCGCCAAGCGCGTGACTGCGGTTAGATAGGAGAATCTATTTAAAATCCTGAATTCGCGTGCGGCATCCAGCCAAGCAAAACATGCTTCGACCGTTTATCAAAACGGATTTAGTTAAAGAAACATCTGCACCCCCACCCCCAACAGCCTGGTATTATGTTTTCCTCGCTGGTACTCTCGTCCATTGAATCACTTTCACTTTCGTAAGCTTGAAGTAACTCCATGGCGTCTAACGGAAGTATATTCCCTGTATATGTACAGGAAATTAACATACAGGGAATACAGCCACTGTTGGTCGACATAGACCCCTTCTAAAGTGCTGCAGTAGTTACCTTTCCCTCCAAGGACCAAGCTGTTCATCCACTGTAGGGCTGACCGGGGTTCCCCCTTAGCAGAGTGAGTGGCGAATCCTGGCTGATAAATTTCCTTTCATTTTCCATGAATGAAGAATACCAGCTGGGTTCTTTTATTCATGGACCTGTGTTCTGCAACACACACAAATCAGCCACCATCTTGTAAATATATGTAAAAGAAAGCAAGTGGCAATCTGAATAACAGAATACAAAATGATCAATCCACACAATCATACTTCAGCACTGAAAGTCCACAAAATGAAGCACTGCTAGTACATGTACTTCTCATAATTTACTGAAACTTTACTCGTCAAAACAACCATTTGTTTTATCAACTTTACTCGCATGTGGCGAGTAGATTAACATTTCTACTCACCATTTACATGATTTTTACTCGCCATGGCGAGTAATTGAAAATACTCGCCACTTTCAGGCCTGTACTTGTGCATGAGATGTGTTTACCATCCATATGCCCAGACCATGCGCCCTTCTGTTGTGCTCAGAACAGTAAAGAGTTGCTTGCTGGGGTGGTTGTTCATAAGTTAACAGTTCACAAGAGGGCACAAACAAGAGCAAAAACACAGGTGCCTGATTCAAACTCATTCAAATGCAGAACCTTATTTTTGCATGAACAGAGTAAGACATGATTCTTACATAGCTGACCCTACCCCTGGCAGAAAAGTGCTTGAAATTGTCCATGTGGTCTCTATCAGTACATTTGATGCGTATTTGTGATACATATATACTGATATAGAGACAAGTAACAAGTGGACATTTCCTCTGACACCTCTACCATTTGTACACCTGCACAAATCTCCTGCCATAGACTACAAAAGGAAAACATACAAATCAAAACAAACACAAATTTAACCTAATGTTTACCTTTCAGCAGCAGAAAAGGCTGTGTTTTCTGTGGTGTCTCAGAGTAAAGCCACGGTGTTGGAGATCTATGCAAAACTAGGCTGTAGGCAAGGTCCAACATCTTTAGCTGCACACACAAAAAGAAGAAGCAAGAAATCACATGACATAGATGACATTCCTCACTAGTACAAAACCACAACTACACTAGTCAACTACCAATGTAAGAATCATAGTCCTGCAAGATTACCCTCTTAAAAAGTAAGATTGCTTTCATTCAAACACTACCGTGGGACCAAACTCCCCCCCCCCCCCCTCCTTTTTTTGAGTTTTTCCTACATGTGTGTTGATGTTTCCATTAATTCCAAGCCCTGAAACTGTGAACTTGAGATCTTTATGTATGCACACAGTCACAGGCTTAATAAGCTATTCAGAAACCAAGCAGAGTCTGCACAACGTCAATTCTGAGAAATAAATCCCCACAACCGGTTTCAAGGCCACTATACCGACTGAGCTATTGCTTGCCATGCCAACCTCCACCCCCATTTGGAACATGCACAACTAGTATACCCATACACATGTAATAATACTGCTTGCCTTCCTCCCCCACCCTCCAAATCAATAAACACTAAATGTATGCAATCAGTAATCTTTTAGTTAGTAGTTGACTACCATCACTACTCTCTCCACACCCACCCACCCTCTTGCACACCAGCGACACACCCCCATCGCCCAATCATTTCCATGATTCTCTCTGCCATATAGTTATCCTAAACACTAAGATTATGACACATTTGTTTTCCAATTAGGAACATAAAAAATTACTGTAAAAAAAATGTACAATCATGCACTCTCTGAGTCTGACAAGAGAGTGTGAGAAAAGTCAAGAAAGCAAGACATGTGTGACATAACTAAATCTTCTAATCTATTCCTGAGATTTACTCTTGACAGCTTAAAATGGAACCTCATGCACTTACTGTTCTGAATTGTAGAAATTTCTTGTAGTTATAGCAGCAAAGGCAGTTTTATTGGGTACCACCAGGTGTCACTCTGTCATCATCTGATCAAGCATTCAAGCAAATGGTTCAGCACTGAAACAGTAAATAGCAAGAGTGTACAGAAAAATACACAAACTTTCTCATTAATTTGTATCTTCAACTTCACATTATTCATAAATAATGATACCTTACTTTGACTAAGTTTGAGTAGGATTAACACCATGCAGAGCCAGAAGTTAACTTGAAATAAAATAACTATACGTTACTCAATACTGCACTCAATGAGTCAATTGTCAGCAAAGGTGATAATCAATGCAAGGTAAAACCAAAGGATGCAACTCAGTCAGCAATTGCAAAAACTACATAATTCTAATCAAGCTGTCAGTTTCATTAGCTATCAGAATTCAAAACATGTTCTTGTTTTTGTTGTTGCTCATGACTACATTAATGTATCTCAGCATTTCTAGTTTCTACACTATAGCCATTAAAAAAACCAAAAGAAGTGTCCCAATGTTTAATGAAGCGCTCTTGCAATTAAGTCACAATTGTTTGCAGTTGCTGAGAAAAGCTAATAGTAATAGTCCTTACAGTAAGTTGAGTAACAAATTATAAACAATTGCTGTTAACACTCATAGTACAAGAGAGCAAACCACTGCAAAACTATAGTCATTTATCAATGTTATGCTTGCCATCCACCCCCGACCCCAAACCTCTCCCATATTTTATGTACATCAGACTAGTATTCTTGTTAGTTCATTTCAGCTGTAACAGTGACAACACGTTTGCACACTACAGACCTGGAAGTGGAAATGTTAACACATGGAGTGCTAAATTTCAGGATACAATCTGTTTGTTTGTTTGCTTAACGCCCAGTCGACCACGAAGGGCCAATCAGGGCGGTGCTGCTTTGACATTTAACGTGCGCCACACACAAGACAGAAGTCGCAGCACAGGCTTCGTGTCTCACCCAGTCACATTATTCTGACACCGGACCAACCAGTCCTAGCACTAACCCCATAATGCCAGACGCCAGGCGGAGCAGCCACTAGATTGCCAATTTTAAAGTCTTAGGTATGACCCGGCCGGGGTTCGAACCCACGACCTCCCGATCACGGGGCGGGCACCTTACCACAAGGCCAACCGTGCCGGTCATACAATCTGTTTCAAAGTACAAACACTGGCAATCGGAGAGAACAGTGTTACTGTAAGTCTTTACAGTAACATCAAACAGTATCCCCTCTTTTTGGTAGTACAGTGGAACAACACTTTTAATATCCCCTGATTAAAGACTCCCTCCCTTTTAAGACCCTGTTTTCTCAGATTTGTCTGTCCACAACCTCTCTATATTTACTCTCATCTCAAGACTTCTTCCTTTCAAGACCTGATTTTTTCAGATTTGTTTCTAAAGGTCCTAAAAGGAAGGGGGGGGGGGGGGGGTCGATCGACTTTACTGGTACCGTGAAACCGAAAGTGACCAAGTCATCAAGGGCACGTATATTCCTGCTGCTCTGTTAGCACCGATCATATTTTAGAAACGTTGCACTCTGTCGTCAACACGAATGTAGGAATAAAAATAGTATTACCTTCACCAGCTGTCTCCATGGAGTCGAAAGACCATCGGCCGGTTTGGCTCGCTTGTGCCATTCCTGGATGAAAATTGAAATGACCCTGGCTGCTCCGTTCTTGGCATCAATGGCAGTGCAAAAAAAGCGAATCCCGACTCCCATCCAGGATAAGCTGTACGGCACGGCGGCGTCTCTGCAGATGATCACTACATTTGGACGATTTGGACTGGTCTACACGTGTTGCGGCAACAAGCAGAAGAAGATACAGATAAGGTGGCGGGAGTGATGTCCCTTCGCTGCAGTGACTAAAAATACAAAACTATCTCAAAATAATTTTGTGACAAAAGAAATTAAACGTTCAAATGACTTACCACCCCCCTCTGCTATGTCAGTTGCGAGTATGTCAGTATGTGTTTGTGTTTGTGTGTGTGTGTGTGTGTGTGTGTGTGTGTGTGTGTGTGCCCGGCAGTGTGCCCGTCAGTGTGTACGGTACGTGTGTGTGTGTCAGTGTCATTGCCGGTGTGTGTGTGTACGTGTGTGTGTCACAGTGTGTGTGTGTGTGCGTGTGTGTGTGTGTGTGTGTGCCGGTGTGGATGTGTGTGTGTATTGTGTGTGTGTGTGTGCGTTCGTCAAGTTGTGTGTGTCAGTGTGTGTGTCAGTGTCGATCAGTGTGTGTGTGTTCTAGGCCAGGGGGGATTCCCAAGGTTCCTGGGTTCCGGAAGCCCACCCACCCCCCTTACTGACTCCACAAATGTACCTTTTGCCTTTTTCTTTCTGCGAATGTATGTATTCATTTGCTATTTTGTTCGTTTGTTTGTTCGTTCGTCAGAAGTTGTTCGTTCGTCAGTTCGTTCGTTCGTTTGTTCGTTCGTTTGTTCGTTCGTTCGTTCGTTCGTTCGTTCGACAGTTCGTCCGACAGTCCTTCAGTACGTCCGTCAGTCCGTCCGTCCGTCGGTCCGTCAGTCAATCCGTTCTTCAAGTTCAGTCCGTATCAATAAATTCCTCTTGTGCAGGGCCCAATACAGGGGAGAGGGGGGGGGGGAATTCCTGTTGGTGGGACAACCCCCCCCCCCACCCAGGCCTAACTGTGGACCTCCTCCAAACGTTTGACAAATGCCCTGAAAATGGGCCAGATTGCACACAATTATTGTTTATTGTTTGCTTGTTTATTTGTTTGTTTGTTTGTTTGTTTGCTCGTTCGTTCGTTCGTTCGTTCGTTCATTCGTGGGTTGGTTCGTTCGCTCTTTCGTTCCGACCTTCGTTATTTCCTTCGTTTATTCGTTCCTTCGTCCTTTTAGTCCGTCCGTATGTCCGTCCATACGGTCCGTCCGACAGTCTGTCTGTCAGTCCATCAGTCCGTCCGTCAGTCCGTCCGTCCTTCAGTCTGTATCCGAATAGATTCCTCTTGTGCAGAGGGTTGAAGGAATACCCTGCAGGACCGGATCAGGAGGGGTTACCCGTAACGCCACCCCCCCCCCTCCCCCCCGCCCCCCCCCTCCCCCCGTCCCTTCGTCCGTCCATCGATCGGTCCGTCCCTCAATCTGCCCGTCGGTCCGTCCGTCAGTCCGTCCGTCAGTCTGCCCGTCCGTCCGTCCGTTCTGGTTCGTTTCATTGTTTATTTATTTCGCACACATCATTGTCAACTTGTGGATATCCTGAACAAGGCGGTGCGCGAGAATATCTTCTTGTTTGGATAAAATAACATTTTGCTCTGAAACAAACCACACACAAATTCCACTGCTTGAGCATCGTTTCAGTCTAACCGAACTGAGGGTATACCTCATCTTCAGAAGGAGAATAAGCGACAGCATGCTCTTCTACCATATAACATGTCACGTGAGGTCGTTCAGACCGGAGTGGAGGTATATCTCCGAGGGATCAGGGTATACTTTCAACCCGCTGCACAAGAGGAGTTTATTGATACCTTATGTTCGGTCGTACCGGTGTGTAATACCTCCTCTCTCTCTCTCTCTCTCTCTCTCTCTCTCTCTCTCTCTCTCTCTCTCTCTCTCTCTCTCTTTCAACTTCAGGCCCTTCAAGCGTTATTATTCTGATTTGTTTCGTTTTGGTTTCATTTTTCATTGCTCATTTGTCTTTTTGATTTATCTCCCTTCCCCCTTCTTTTGCGCTTGGAGGACATCATCTTCTCTGATAAGTCGTTTTGATATTTGTATTGTTGTTTTCATTTTTTTTAACCTGTTGAAGACCATTAGGTCGAAACGTTGTTCATTGTCATTTGTTTGTATATTTCGTTGCGAGTCCAGAATATTAGGTATTACTCTTAGTCGTGTCCCTGTAAGTAGGCTACATGCAGACAGACATATCTAGATCTAGTGTTTCGCTTTCTTGCACAGTGTCACCAATGCTTACTGTGTGTGTGTGTGTGTGTATGTGTGACGGAGTGATTGAGTTTGTGTTACTGTTTGTCTATTTCTTACGTGAGCCTTGAAGGCTTCGCCTCTTGTTTTTGTGTTGGTAATACACAAAATCTATACATTGACAAGGGAAACAACCGTTGTATATTGACATTTGAATTGCAGCAAGATGATTTCCTCCCCTTGAGACAATTTTCACAGTTTTAGCGTACTTGTTGTAACTTTTGTGTTCTGTTTTTTAACGATTTTTTCAAACTTTATTCGTCCGGCGGTCAAGAGGTTTAACCAAAACACACTGTGTCTAACCTCGACAGGTACATTGTAGCGATTGAAGGTAAGTGCATTGAAACACACGTCTTCTCCACGCACGGCAGAGTAGGGCAAGTCGAGCTTGACGAACAGTCTCTTGATGGCCAAAATCTGCAAAAAGAAGAACACTGTGTTTACTTCTGGCATAACGTGACCGGCCAGTTTTAAACATGGGGAGTATAGGCGCTTGGTCAGAAAACATGAAAGCTGACTCATATCATACTTTATGTTGTGTATAGCATAAGATGCTGCCCAAACCTCAGGGGACTTTTTCCACACACACACACACACACACACACACACACACACACACACACACACACACACACACACACACACACAGACACACACACACATACACACACACACACACACACACAGGCACACACAAACACACACACACATACACACACACACACACACACACACACACACACACACACACTCACAAACTGCAAAACGCAAACCACCCTAGGCCTCTCAGTCAGCAACCATTATACCACTGCCATGGGCCAGTATCACGTGCTGTGCTAGTACAATCAAGTGCTACCAGAAGTTACCTCCGCTGGAGCTTCGCTCATGGACAGTCCGAATTTTGGGTGGACGGCGAAAGCGGTTACGACCCAGGTGGTGATGGTGTCCGGTGTGTTCACCTCGACCACCTCTTTGCATTTTGACCTGATACACATCAAAATATATATGCGCAAGATATACTTCTTACAGTCAACACAAGCAAATGTGTAGGCTTACAAGGTATACACAGATTTCTGATTTTTTCCCTCCATTAAGTGTATAGTTTATTCGTTTGGTCTTAACACACACGTAGACGCAAAATAGACCAGTCGTAGTGTTCAAAGCAACAACTGTGTTCCAAAAGCCACATTTAGCTTTTAACATTGCCTTTTACACGTTCATCAACTGTATCTTTTAAACGTTTGGTCCTGGCACACACGTATATAAGCCTATGCATACCTTTCTTCAAAAGTAACAAGCTATTAAGTGCACATTTTGGCATTTTTAGCAGCGTTCTAATTCTAAAGGTGTTAATGCACACAAATACATTTGCAAAAGCTAGATATAAAAGCTCTACTCATTGTTTAAGACTTCATAAAGTGTGTCATGTATTCGTCCGTTGGTATCATATTCAATCAGTGACACAAGGAAGGCATCCTTATACGTGGTAGAAGAGTTGTGAACTCTTCATTTAACATCGCTTCAAAAATAACTGCAACAACAATAACCGCTGTCTTTATCTGAATGTGAACTCTCATCAAAGTGTCCCCACACCACAAGTACCACATAGCTACAACTATCTGCCACACATTAAGTTACTGCAACAGCAAGATCTTGATATTAAAAACGTCCTTACTTCATGTCGACAGTGTCCCAGAGCCACGTTTCAGGGAAGAACTTCCTCAGTCGCTCAGCGGGAGTTTCTGCCTCTCGGTCAGCTGAAGCCAATGAAGCAGGATGCAACACCAAAGACATCAATTAACTTCGGTCTTTAGCAACTGTTCAAACAAAAACCTCTGTTCACATAACAACAGGTGTCAAGGTATTTGGACACACAGTAGACGTCTACCCAAATTGCACCGAGCTTGACACAGTGTGAAGGCAGTTGGGTCACAAAGGTCTAATACCCCTGTCACACTAGGGCTGCGTCCTCCAGGCGTTCCCACGGCGTTGTAAATTTCTCAGAGCGCCGTGGGATCGTATGAAAATTCTGCGATTGACTGCGCTCTCACGCCGTGCTCACGGCGTGCTAGGAGTTGTCACTGCGCGTCCACGGCGTGTCGATTAAGCGGAAGTGCGTTTATACGACAGGGGAGTGTACTCTACGTTATGGGGTTGGCTCACAACACACTAGCAACTTCCTGCAAACGCCCTGCCAACGCTGACGGACGCGGTTGAAACGCAGTGACATCCCCAAGGACTCCGTGAGGTCTCCGTGCACACGCCCTGCAAACGTTGATGGACACGGTAGAAGCGCAGTGACATCCCCAAGGACTCCGTGAGGTCTCCGTGCACACGCCCTGCAAACGCTGATGGACACGGTAGAAGCGCAGTGACATCTCCGTGAGGTGTCCGTGCAAGCGCCGCCGACTACCACTGCGTCCGTACAGCGTGCCCACGGAGCTCTTGTGGCGCGGTAGGAGACCTTACTGCGCTGCTACGGCGACCCTACGGCGTTCCTACCACGCGCATATCAGAACGCCAAGCGACGGCGCGTATTTTGTGCATGCTCAAAGTGCGCGCCGTTGCATGGCGTTCTTGGCAACTCCACTGCGTCAAATGGAGACCCCACCGCGTTGCTCCGGCGCTGTAGGAGACCCTACTGCGCGCGGATAGATGAAGCTTCTGTCCCACGGAGCTGAGTCCATTAGGGAGTGGTCTTGGTAGTTCGCACCTCGGCGTTCTTAATTTTACTTGGACGCCGCGGGAACGCCGTGAGGACGCAGCCCTAGTGTGACAGGGGTATAAGGAAGTAATGCGAGGTTTATGTTAAGAAAGTGAGGTCAAACCGAAGTAGTGAAAGCTTTGTACAACTTCGGCACTCATAAGTAGTTCACTAGTCCAGTTGGTTTAACCTTCGCCCGACCGGGTTATCGACTACACGCGGAAGACATCGTGGGGCCATGCTTCTCAAAAAAGGAACAAGTCGCGTAAGGCGAAAATACAATATTTAGTCAAGTAGCTGTCGAACTCACAGAATGAAACTGAACGCAACGCAACGAAGCAAGACCGTATACTCGTAGCATCGTCACTCCACCGCCCGTGGCAAAGGCAGTGCACGTGGAATTGACAAGAAGAGCGGGGTATTCGTTGCGCTGAGAAGGATAGCACGCTTTACTGTACCTCTCTTCGTTTTAACTTTCTGAGCGTGTTTTTAATCCAAACATATCATATCTATATATTTTTGGAATCAGGAACCGACAAGGAATAAGATGAAAGTGTTTTTAAATTGATTTGGACAATTTAGTTTTGATAATAATTTTTATATATTTAATTTTCAGAGCTTGTTTTTAATCCGAATATAACATATTTATATGTTTTTGGAATCAGCAAATGATGGAGAATAAGATAAACGTAAATTTGGATCGTTTTATAAATTTTTATTTTTTTTTACAATTTTCAGATTTTTAATGACCAAAGTCATCAATTAATTTTTAAGCCACCAAGCTGAAATGCAATACCGAACCCCGGGCTTTGTCGAAGAGTACTTGACCAAAATTTCAACCAATTTGGTTGAAAAATGAGGGCGTGACAGTGCCGCCTCAACTTTCACGAAAAGCCGGATATGACGTCATCAAAGACATTTATCAAAAAAATGAAAAAATTGTTCGGGGATTTCATACCCAGGAACTCTCATGTCAAATTTCATAAAGATCGGTCCAGTAGTTTAGTCTGAATCGCTCTACACACACACACACACACGCACACACACACGCACGCACACACGCACATACACCACGACCCTCGTTTCGATTCCCCCTCGATGTTAAAATATTTAGTCAAAACTTGACTAAATATAAAAATGTGCATAGCCTTCCGTAGACCCATGCTTTCCAAAGAAGCACAAACGTGCATCCCCTTCCGTAGACGCCGTGGTTAAATTTCCGCGAGAAGTTATTAAATTAAATTATTAATTTAATTATTACCGTGCGGACTAAAGCTTCTCGTGAAAAACGTGACTACCCTTCTGTAGACGTCGTGGGGCCATGTGGACCCGCATTGCTATGTATTAATTTCGCTCCACGCGACTTGCTTACTAACTCCAACATTAAACAGATCGTAGAAAATGATGTTTAGAGCCAATGCCTGAAGGTTTGTGACTTCTCTCCCTAGTTTTTATGTAAGTTCCTTCAGTTCGAGAAACATGGGTCTGCACGCCCCCACGATGTCTTCCGTGTGTAGTCTAAATTTGACCTTTGGTTTTTGAATTACTTCTCGCTGAAATGTAATGATCTTTTAGGACATAAGAGCTTTTTATGTGTCTGAGGCATTCTTAAAAGCTCATTAACAAATTCCAACTGGTTTAAGAGATATTTGCAATTAAACACCCTTCTGGGTCCACACGGACCCACGACGACCGGCGAAGGTTAACAACACAAACACCCACCAAATATGCCCACTGTCACCTACACTGTTTAACATCTTTCAGGAGAAAATAATTGAGAAATGAGAAAAGAAACATGCTAAAATCGGTCCCATATAGCCAAACAGGTAAACGGGACATGAAAAACCAACAAGCAACCAATCTTCGGGAGAACACCATGCGATAAACTCTCTATAGCCACCGTTGTCCCACCCTCATACACACACGCGCGCCAGCCAGAAACAGCGAAACAGACAGATAGACGGACACACCAACACCCACACACAACCACCTAACTTAGCCATCCACCCACAAACACACAAGTAACCACCCCCCTCCCCCCAGCCACACACACACACACCACACTTCACACACACAAAGGGGGACTAAAATAGTGCAGCGAATGTGATATACCTCCGCCGGAAGGTCCTGCAGGAGGTCCTCCAACCATCGAAGGAGGTACGGTTGACGCTGCAGAGTAGGCCTGACGAGCCGGTCCTGCAGTAGGTCCTGCTGGTGCCAATTTCTGCATTGCAGGCGGTGGAGGTGCCGGCCATGTAGTCGGTGGTAGTGGCGGCCGTGTAACCGGTGCCCTTGTCGGTCCTACAGTCGGTGCCCATGTCGTCGGGCCTGGTAGTCCCCAAGTAGGGCTTATAGGAAAACTTTGAGTAGATGGACGAGGAGTCGTTGTTGTTGTGGTAGTTGTTGTTGTTGTTGTTGTTGATGTGGTGGTGGTAGTTGTGGTAAACAGGTATCTGTAGCCTGAAAAAAGGGTCGTGAGAGGTAATATGTGTCTTGTGATTTGTTTCAAAACAACAACGAAGACGACATAAACAACAGCAATAAGAATGACGAAGAGATAACAACAGCAACAACAACAACAATAACAACAACAACGACATTGATCACACAAACAGACATACAGACTAACGAACAGCCAAACACACATTCACACACACACACACACACACACACACACACACACACACACACACACACACACACACACATACACACACACACATACACATACACACACACACGTCCGCGCAGAGGCTATCCACACGTATGCACGTTAAAACAGACTCTACACACATGCTGCATTGACATAGTATTCGAGAATTGATACACTGTTTCATCGCAGAACAACTTACGGGATGGTACGTCAAGATAATACTTTCCAGGAACTTTTCCGTCAGTAATAATTCCCGCGTAGGCATTCTGTAAAAACCAAAATTGCGCTATCGGTCAATTAACAGTTTTAACAAAAGTCCTATCTTGTATTTACGGTGGACACGAACATAACCGAAAATATTCTTTTCACAGAAAAATAAAAAACAAAACATGTGTAGAACTGACACCAGTGTCCCTATTTACGCTAGCTGCTGTTCCACCGAAGAGAAACATAAAAATAATCTCCAAAGCTATTTCAAGGCGATCTGCAACAGTAAATATCAAATAGACGATGCACAAAACTAACTATGTCGGGGTTAATATGTGTTGTGGAAGAGTTGCGCACCTTACAAACTACGAGGCAAACAATGCCACTGATTATTCAGCCAAACGATCATGAGCGTCAGTCGAAAAAAAAGTTATAATGTACATAAAAGCAGTTACGACTCGACATGATACCCCTTTCTTTCAAAACAATTGCACAGTACGTGCTCACTTTTCACTGCCACAATGAATGCCTGTTAGCAGAGATCATTGTCCATTTGAGCTTTGCCCACTGATCTCTATTTAAATGGCCCATATAATTATACTTCAGTGTGTTTTTGCCCTATGTCTACACGTGGCTTCTATGATCAAGTAAAGTCAAGCGATGAAGGCTTCGTTGTGCACTTTCTTTCTAAAGAAAACGGCGTCATATCTAGCAGACACTGCACACAATGTAAACCAAAGTCTGTTTTTCATTGTAAAATGCATGATCATCTTATCAGTGGCAAATCCAAAAACAAAGAGACTGCCAACGTTCCAAAATTCAGAATGATAAAACAAGAAAGGTACAACATTCAGAATAAAAAAAAACTAGCAAGGTTTTCTTTCAAAAGAAAACGGCGTCATAACTAGTAGACACTGCACAAAATGCACAAAACCTTTCTTGTTTTTTATTCTTTATCAGTGGCAAATTATTCATTCAAACTTACCAACCAATGCAACATTTATTCGAACTTAACAGACAAGACACCAATCATCTACCCAGCCATCTTTTATTCCAAGTGAGAAAACAAATCTCACCCTGAATATATCTTCAGCATCTGTACCATAGTTTGAGTAGTACCAGGATCCTCTGTGGAGCCAAGCCCCCCCGCTTCCATACTGTACCAATTCCGCCAACACCTGTAGAACACAAGTAAGGTAAAATTATTTTTAAGGTGTTAAACTCATGAAAGGTCGGGTTTAATTCTCCTATGAGAAAAAAGAGCCAACATGCACGCAGAATGGAAATTGAAGATGACGCGTTTGACCGTAAAAGGACCACAAACTGCAGTCAAAGAGTGTTGTAAATCAGTGTACTTACGTCTTCTTTGGAGATGTCATTCCCTGTTCCCAGTAGCTGTACACTCTTGTCCACACCCAAGAGGAAGACATATGAGCGAGGACTGGCGGTCACGTTCAGTGTGACCTTCTTGCCGGGTTTCACTTCTGGTTTGTTAAACGCCAGAGACACCTGCAAATAAAAGGAGTAAAACATTAACGTTGAAAGTGAAAGTTGAGTTTGATCAAACAAGGTTAAATATTAGTGAAAACACGTTTTGAATTTCGTTTTGTTTTGAAAAACACACTCAGCAGGAGAGCACAGAGTAAAACGATAAAAACATAATACAAATGATATAAAAAAAAAAAAAGACACAGAAAAAGACTTACTATTGTCACCATATTCACCGTTTAACTTCGGTACAAGCAATTGTGAATTGACAATTGTGAATAATAGCCCGCTCTTCATCCTACTCCTCCTCATCATCATCCTACTCCTCCTCCTCTTCATCCTACTCCTCCTCCTCTCCATCCTACTTCTCCTCCTCTTCATCCCACTCCTCCTCCTCTTCATCCTACTCCTCCTCCTCATCATCATTCTTTCTTGAACGACACACTGTTTCAAAGACCGTGGGAGATGCCAATCAAGGACGTAAGCAAGCGAGTAAGTAAACATGTGAGCAAGTAATCTTTCCCTTCTTCTCTTCTTCGATGTCTTTGTCATCGTTGCTTAGAACAATACCCTCACACAATTATCTTCAAGGAAAACACAGGAACACCACCTCTACCATGAACAACAACAACAAACTGCCTGGCAGATACTTCATCAACCCCGCTGTTAGCCATCCACCGCCATCATCAACAACAAGAACACCAACTAACCTACCTTATTGGCTGACACGTCATCAACCCCACTATAAGCCATCCACCGCCACCACCAACAACAAGAACAACAAATACCTTATTGGTTGACACGTCATCCACCCCACCGTAAGCCATCCACCGCCACCATCAACAACAAGAACAATAACTACCTTATTGGTTGACACGTCATCCACCCCACCGTAAGCCATCCACCGCCACCATCAACAACAAGAACAACAAATACCTTATTGGTTGACACGCCATCAACTCCACCGTAAGCCATCCACCGCCACCATCAACAACAAGAACAACAACTACCTTATTGGCTGACACGCCATCAACTCCACCGTAAGCCATCCACCGCCACCATCAACAACAAGAACAACAACTACCTTATTGGCTGACACGCCATCAACTCCACCGTAAGCCATCCACCGCCACCATCAACAACAAGAACAACAACTACCTTATTGGCTGACACGCCATCAACTCCACCGTAAGCCATCCACCGCCACCATCAACAACAAGAACAACAACTACCTTATTGGCTGACACGCCATCAACTCCACCGTAAGCCATCCACCGCCACCATTAACAACAAGAACAATAACTACCTTATTGGTTGACACGTCATCAACCCCACCGTAAGCCATCCACCGCCATCATCAACAACAAGAACAACAACTACCTTATTGGTTGACACGTCATCCACCCCACCGTAAGCCATCCACCGCCATCATCAACAACAAGAACAACTACCTTATTGGCTGACACGTCACCAACCCCCACTGTTAGCCATCCACCGCCATCATCAACAACAAGAACAACAACTACCTTATTGGTTGACACGTCATCAACCCCACCGTAAGCCATCCACCGCCACCATCAACAACAAGAACAACAAATACCTTATTGGTTGACCAGTCATCCACCCCCACTGCTAGCCTGTCCACCACCACCTCCCCGCTGTCAGTGACGAAGAACACAACAACTTCCACCAGAGGAGCCATGGCCGATGTCACTTCGAACGAGATGTCCCTCTTCGTGCGACGTTCAGAGTTCTTGTCCGTCCTACTGGTGACGAGGGCGCTCTTGGAATACACCTGAAAAACAAACGCCAAAACATGAGCAATATGCCCACGCCAAGAGCTAGAGATGAGCAAATGTCAATACAACGAGGTCGGAGTTCAGTTGTTCATTGTCCGCGGGCCGTGCAGTCAATACAGAAAGATGTACAAGCTAAACTGTTCTTAGCCCTATTATGGTTGGCCGTAAGCTAACTGCTGTACAGCAGGCCCATTTCTTGTAGCTAGATGTCCTAGGGGAATCAAATACGAGCAAAACGTCATATGCTAGCTACCCGAGAGTTGCGCTTTAAGAACACAAATGGTTGACAAAACATTCAAAGTCTTTCTGATCACACACACACACACACACACTACAATTTTAAATGAGACGACCACTACTGCTGTTGTTGCAGTCTTTTCTGTGCCGATGGCAGCTAGTCCATGAGCTTCATCACCATGGATACAAGAGAATGTGCTTACGTAAAAGCAGGTGTCAAAAACGTGCCTTCTTTCAGAAACCCCATTTTGGGAGAACCATCTTCACACAAAATAATCCTTAAAACAATCTAAATACGTTTAAGATTTATGTGCATGGGTTTGTTTTGTTTGACATCTGAAGTCCGCCTGCGTCTAGGTAAAAGGTAACAACGTTCAACAACAACACAAGTTCAGAGTCTCAGAGTATGATTGTGCACTTACAACACCACTATTTCGTCACAAGTTTAAACAAATTCGTGGTTGTTTCATAACACGGTTCTTAAAAAAAACAAGTCGCGTAAGGCGAAAATACAATATTTAGTCAAGTAGCTGTCGAACTCACAGAATGAAACTGAACGCAATGCCATTTTTCAGCAAGACCGTATACTCGTAGCATCGTCAGTCCACCGCTCATGGCAAAGGCAGTGAAATTGACAAGAAGAGCGGGGTAGTAGTTGCGCTAAGAAGGATAGCACGCGTTTCTGTACCTCTCTTTGTTTTAACTTTCTGAGCGTGTTTTTAATCCAAACATATCATATCTATATGTTTTTGGAATCAGGAACCGACAAGGAATAAGATGAAAGTGTTTTTAAATTGATTTGGACAATTTAATTTTGATAATAATTTTTATATATTTAATTTTCAGAGCTTGTTTTTAATCCGAATATAACATATTTATATGTTTTTGGAATCAGCAAATGATGGAGAATAAGATAAACGTAAATTTGGATCGTTTTATAAATTTTTATTTTTTATTACAATTTTCAGATTTTTAATGACCAAAGTCATTCATTAATTTTTAAGCCACCAAGCTGAAATGCAATACCGAAGTCCGGGCTTTGTCGAAGATTACTTGACCAAAATTTCAACCAATTTGGTTGAAAAATGAGGGCGTGACAGTGCCGCCTCAACTTTCACGAAAAGCCGGATATGACGTCATCAAAGACATTTATCAAAAAAATGAAAAAAACGTTCGGGATTTCATACCCAGGAACTCTCATGTCAAATTTCATAAAGATCGGTCCAGTAGTTTAGTCTGAATCGCTCTACACACACACACACACACACACACACACACACACACACACACAGACACACAGACAGACACACGCACATACACCACGACCCTCGTTTCGATTCCCCCTCGATGTTAAAATATTTAGTCAAAACTTGACTAAATATAAAAATGGAATGGGGGACGAACAATACACCAAATGTTAACACAGTCCGCAGGTAAAAGAGCCTACCTATTGACTTCAAATTAAGACCTAGTTTTATTCAGATAACGTGTACATGCATGGATATAATGTTAAATTTGATGTTTCCAACAACCATCAACCAACAGCTGCCGGTGCATCGATTGTCGTTTTTTATGCCGGTGGAAATTATATTGTGTGATGGATTTTTATTCGATGCTGATATCATCTTCTGCACGTTCCTGTCCGTTCATTACATTTTTCTTTGTCACGTGATGTATAGGTATCATCAAAACATCTTTACTTTCAACTCTAATTATTCTCACAAGACTCATTGAGTCTCTTGTAAATCATGTTGTTAATCACCACCGTGTTTATGCTTTCACATACAAACAACATCAGCAGCCTGGGTTGTCTTCTATGCGGAGACAAGACAAGACAAGACAAGACAAGACAAGACAAGATAAGATAAGACAAGACAAGACAAGGTAAGACAAGACAAGACAAGATAAGATAAGATAAGACAAGGTAAGACAAGACAAGACAAGACAAGATAAGATAAGACAAGACAAGACAAGATAAGATAAGGTAAGACAAGGTAAGACAAGGTAAGACAAGACAAGACAAGATAAGATAAGGTAAGACAAGACAAGACAAGACAAGACAAGACAAGACAAGATAAGATCAAATAAGATTAAAAAACACTTTAAGGTCCATTTTCATTTTACATAAACATGGAAATGTGTCTTTTGGCACCACATCGCATTTCTGATAACACAAAAACACGATCGTAAAGCAGAATTGGACATACGAGTGGGTTGCTTTGTTTGACTTGCTTTCGTAATTACCTAACACCTATATCAATCAACAAAATCAAAATAATTAGCACAAAATAAATCTGTAATAATTGTAATTTGAATGTGTATTGATTATCATTATTTTTAGAACGTGTACATAAGCAGTCTGCTTGTTAACGTTCTTAATGTTGTCATTGTTTGTTGTTGTATTAAAGAACAAGTCGCGTAAGGCGAAAATACAATATTTAGTCAAGTAGCTGTCGAACTCACAGAATGAAACTGAACGCAACGCAACGCAGCAAGACCGTATACTCGTAGCATCGTCACTCCACCGCCCGTGGCAAAGGCAGTGCCCGTGGAATTGACAAGAAGAGCGGGGTATTCGTTGCGCTAAGAAGGATAGCACGCTTTTCTGTACCTCTCTTCGTTTTAACTTTCTGAGCGTGTTTTTAATCCAAACATATCATATCTATATATTTTTGGAATCAGGAACCGACAAGGAATAAGATGAAAGTGTTTTTGAATTGATTTCGAAAAAAAAATTTTGATAATAATTTTTATATATTTAATTTTCAGAGCTTGTTTTTAATCCGAATATAACATATTTATATGTTTTTGGAATCAGCAAATGATGGAGAATAAGATAAACGTAAATTTGGATCGTTTTATAAATTTGTATTTTTTTTTACAATTTTCAGATTTTTAATGACCAAAGTCATTAATTAATTTTTAAGCCACCAAGCTGAAATGCAATACCGAACCCCGGGCTTCGTCGAAGATTACTTGACCAAAATTTGAACCAATTTGGTTGAAAAATGAGGGCGTGACAGTGCCGCCTCAACTTTCACGAAAAGCCGGATATGACGTCATCAAAGACATTTATCAAAAAAATAAAAAAAACGTTCGGGGATTTCATACCCAGGAACTCTCATGTCAAATTTCATAAAGATCGGTCCAGTAGTTTAGTCTGAATCGCTCTACACACACACACACACACACACACGCACAGACAGACAGACAGACAGACAGACACACATACACCATACCCTCGTTTCGATTCCCCCTCGATGTTAAAATATTTAGTCAAAACTTGACTAAATATAAAAAGAATAAAACACGCTTAAAACAGCAAAAAATCAAATTTAAAATAATCAAAATTTCCACTCAGCACAAAAAGCAGAGACCGCAACACGGTGGCCTAGTGGTAAGGCGTCCGCCCAGTGAGCGGGAGGTCGTGGGCTCGAACCCCGGCCGGGTCATACCTAAGACTTTAAAATTGGCAATCTAGTGGCTGCTCCGCCTGGCGTCTGGCATTATGGGTTTAGTGCTAGGACTGGTTGGTCCGGTGTCAGAATAATGTGACTGGGTGAGACATGAAGCCTGTGCTGCGACTTCTGTCGTGTGTGTGGCGCACGTTAAATGTCAAAGCAGCACCGCCCTGATATCACCCTTCGTGGTGGACTGGGCGTTAAGCAAACAAACAAACAAACAAACAAACAAAACAACAAGTCGCGTAAGGCGAAAATACAATATTTAGTCAAGTAGCTGTCGAACTCACAGAATGAAACTAAACGCAATGCCATTTTTCAGCAAGACCGTATACTCGTAGCATCGTCAGTCCACCGCTCATGGCAAAGGCAGTGAAATTGACAAGAAGAGCGGGGTAGTAGTTGCGCTAAGAAGGATAGCACGCGTTTCTGTACCTCTCTTTGTTTTAACTTTCTGAGCGTGTTTTTAATCCAAACATATCATATCTATATGTTTTTGGAATCAGGAACCGACAAGGAATAAGATGAAAGTGTTTTTAAATTGATTTGGACAATTTAATTTTGATAATAATTTTTATATATTTAATTTTCAGAGCTTGTTTTTAATCCGAATATAACATATTTATATGTTTTTGGAATCAGCAAATGATGGAGAATAAGATAAACGTAAATGTGGATCGTTTTATAAATTTGTATTTTTTTTACAATTTTCAGATTTTTAATGACCAAAGTCATTAATTAATTTTTAAGCCACCAAGCTGAAATGCAATACCGAAGTCCGGGCTTCGTCGAAGATTATTTGACCAAAATTTCAACCAATTTGGTTGAAAAATGAGGGCGTGACAGTGCCGCCTCAACTTTCACGAAAAGCCGGATATGACGTCATCAAAGACATTTATCAAAAAAATGAAAAAAACGTTCGGGGATTTCATACCCAGGAACTCTCATGTCAAATTTCATAAAGATCGGTCCAGTAGTTTAGTCTGAATCGCTCTACACACACACACACACAGACACACAGACACACGCACATACACCACGACCCTCGTTTCGATTCCCCCTCGATGTTAAAATATTTAGTCAAAACTTGACTAAATATAAAAAGCAGACAGACCGTTGATTATTGACACATGTCCAAGTGAAATAATGCTCCTATTGCATGAGTGACAAGCATTGTACATGTATATGTTGGTTTGTAAGATAGTGTGCACAGGAAGAATGGAATCTTCAAACCCTGTTCCCTTGCGCGCTTCTCACCTGATACGTTACATCACCAAACTTGACATTTGAGCGTGCCTCTATTTCCAGTTGTTTGCCAACCTGCACATAAATGCGATATAGAATGTAGAAAGAAAGAGCAAATATGACAAATCTCTATAGTTTTGGATTAAGGAAATAATATAGTGCCGCCTCAACTTTTATTTCTAAACCGGATATCAATGACAAATAAAACAAAAATGTGGATAGCATCTGGAAAAGTGTACATGTAAACTGTGTCCATTATGCAGCATACATCCATTCATCTGACCCATGCATACCACCAATCCATTCATCCGACCCATGCATACCACCAATCCATTCATCCGACCCATGCATACTACCAATCCATTCATCCGACCCATGCATACCACCAATCCATTCATCCGAACCATGCATACTACCAATCCATTCATCCGACCCATGCATACCACCAATCCATTCGCATAGAAGAAAAGTACCAATCATCTACCTTTTTTGCATTCAAATGAACACAGAAAAACAAATTAGAGGTTTACCTTTGGCTGTCTGGTTTTAAGCTTGAGCTGCAGGAAAGCGTTGGAAGGTGATGTGAACTTGCTCAGAGACTTTGACACCGAGTGAGAACCACTCTGGAATAAAAACGTACATGCGTTTAATTAATTGACAAATGGCACTTCACGCTTCAAATACTTACACATTTGGAAGCCAAGACTCACAATTCTAAAGCTTAACCCAAAACAACTGTGCGGCACAAATTGTGTACGAGTGCCGTATTTCCTTAAAACAGGAAGTACAGATCAAAAATAAGTCACTCGTTCAATTGATATGTCCCAAAGAACAAAATATGACCAGCATTTACAAAGAATTATTTCTCTCTTTGGCAATCCTTGAAGTAACATAAAACCCTTTTATTTCATTGTCATGCTCCTTTCACGTTCTTGTTTTCAGGGATAGACTAAAAGCATGTTTACTGACAAATTGGGTGGGGAAGGGGAGGGGTGGTGGGGGTATTTAGGTAGTAGAAGCAACACAGTTCAAAATGTAGCTCAAAAAGGGGTCATACTATTTTTAACTGTGGTTAAAGGGATGTAGTTTTAGAAATGAGCTATGTTCTTACCTGTTTAGTTTTATGTTTGTTTGTTCTTTGTGCTTAAAATTCAGTTTCAAGAGTAGTAACAAAGTTATTTTCTTCCATTTGATAGTAAAGTAACTGTGAATTGTGTTCTGTTTTGATCCTGTTATCATGGTTCTTTATGCGTTATCATTTGATCGTCGATTTGTTTACATATATGCACAGTAGAACCATTCTAATGTCTGCAGTTTTGGTTCGTGAAAGAGTCTGATACCCCACAAGTTTAAATCATTATCATAGGAATGACCACGTTAAGCTCTATTGTGTTTGTTAGTTCTGGACGTAACACTCCTGGAACTTAATAGAACAATGTACTTAACATTAATGTTCTTATTACTTTTACAAATTATATCCAGACTTCAAATTCTATTTCAAGGATGTAATATGTTTAGCATAGCGTACGACGACAGCTGTGACAACTATCTGTATACACGAAAGTTTCTAGATCCTGGAGCACAACCACCACCACCACCGCCACCACCACCACCACCACCACCACGGTAGCAACAACAAGAACAACAACAAGAACAACAACAACGAGAAAAACAAAAGCAACAACAACAACAGCACAACCACAACCACTACCACAACAACAATATAAAATTTACGGTGCCACAACTTTTCGTAAACCAAGTGTGTACGTACGTAACATATACGCGTATCTTAGATTAACTTACCTTGGCGGTCACATACACTCTGTATGCAGAATCGGGAATAGAGTCTGTGTCCAGTTTGAACGTGGCCACGCTGTTGCTATCAAAGGCCATTGTTTGAGAGGCTAAATACACAATCTTGTTGGGGCGGTACCGGTAGTAACGCGTCGTAAAGGGACCGTCGAGATCTGTGGTCAAGTATCGATAATACCTCACAGTGAAAGTCACTGTGTGGTTTGATGCGTCCTTTAAGGGATTCTGGCCATTTGGCTGAAGCGCCTCCAACTAAATGTAAAAAACAACAACAACACTGATGGAATACAAATCATCGCTTCTCAAAGTAAAAAATAAACAAATATCTCTTCCTGTACGGGTGTAGAGAAAGAAAGAAAGAAAGAAAGAAAGAAAAAAAGAAAGAAAGAAAGAAACAAACAAACAAACACACACACACACACACACACACACACACACACACACACACACACACACACACAAAGAAACAAGTCGCGTAAGGCGAAAATACAATATTTAGTCAAGTAGCTGCCATTTTTCAGCAAGACCGTATACTCGTAGCATCGTCAGTCCACCGCTCACGGCAAAGGCAGTGAAATTGACAAGAAGAGCGGGGTAGTAGTTGCGCTAAGAAGGATAGCACGCTTTTCTGTACCTCTCTTTGTTTTAACTTTCTGAGCGTGTTTTTAATCCAAACATATCATATCTATATGTTTTTGGAATCAGGAACCGACAAGGAATAAGATGAAAGTGTTTTTAAATTGATTTGGACAATTTAATTTTGATAATAATTTTTATATATTTAATTTTCAGAGCTTGTTTTTAATCCGAATATAACATATTTATATGTTTTTGGAATCAGCAAATGATGGAGAATAAGATAAACGTAAATTTGGATCGTTTTATAAATTTTTATTTTTTTTTACAATTTTCCGATTTTTAATGACCAAAGTCATTAATTAATTTTTAAGCCACCAAGCTGAAATGCAATACCGAAGTCCGGGCTTCGTCGAAGATTACTTGACCAAAATTTCAACCAATTTGGTTGAAAAATGAGGGCGTGACAGTGCCGCCTCAACTTTCACGAAAAGCCGGATATGACGTCATCAAAGACATTTATCAAAAAAATGAAAAAAACGTTCGGGGATTTCATACCCAGGAACTCTCATGTCAAATTTCATAAAGATCGGTCCAGTAGTTTGGTCTGAATCGCTCTACACACACACACAGACACACACACACACACACACACACACACGCACATACACCACGACCCTCGTCTCGATTCCCCCCTCTACGTTAAAATATTTAGTCATAACTTGACTAAATATAAAGAGAAAGAAAAAGAGAAAAAAAGATCGAGAGAAAGAAAGAACAAGTCGCGTAAGGCGAAAATACAATATTTAGTCAAGTAGCTGTCGAACTCACAGAATGAAACTGAACGCAATGCAACGCAGCAAGACCGTATACTCGTGGTCCATCGCTCACGGCATAGGCAGTGAAATTGACAAGAAGAGCGGGGTAGTGGTTACGCTATGCTGCATAGCACGCTTTTCTGTACCTCTCTTCGTTTTAACTTTCTGAGCGTGTTTTTAATCCAAACATATCATATCTATATGTTTTTGGAATCAGGAACCGACAAGGAATAAGATGAAAGTGTTTTTAAAACGATTTCGAAAAAAAAATTTTGATAATAATTTTTATATATTTAATTTTCAGAGCTTGTTTTTAATCCGAATATAACATATTTATATGTTTTTTGAATTAGCAAATGATGGAGAATAAGATAAACGTAAATTTGGATCGTTTTATAAATTTTTATTTTTTTTTACAATTTTCAGATTTTTAATGACCAAAGTCATTAATTAATTTTTAAGCCACCAAGCTGAAATGCAATACCGAACCCCGGGCTTCGTCGAAGATTACTTGACCAAAATTTCAACCAATTTGGTTGAAAAATGAGGGCGTGACAGTGCCGCCTCAACTTTCACGAAAAGCCGGATATGACGTCATCAAAGACATTTATCAAAAAAATGAAAAAAACGTTCGGGGATTTCATACCCAGGAACTCTCATGTCAAATTTCATAAAGATCGGTCCAGTAGTTTAGTCTGAATCGCTCTACACACACACACACACGCACACACGCACACACACACACACATACACCACGACCCTCGTTTCGATTCCCCCTCGATGTTAAAATATTTAGTCAAAACTTGACTAAATATAAAAAAAGAAAGAAAGAAAGAGAAAGAAAGAAAGAAAGAAAAACGGGAAGCCAGAAAGAAAGGGCAGCAAGAAAGAAAGAAAGAAAGAAACAAAGAAACAAACAAACAAAGAGACAAAGAAACAAAGAAACACACACACACATACATACAACACACATGCACGCACACACACACACACACACACACACACACACACACACACACACACACACACACACACACACACACACACACACACACACACAAAGAAATAAAGAAAGAGAGAAAAAAAGATCGAGAGAAAGAAAGAAAGAAAGAAAGAAAGAAAAAAAGAAAGAACGAGAGAAAGAAACAAAGAAGGAAACAAAGAAAGAAAAACGGGAAGCCAGAAAGAAAGGGCAGCAAGAAAGAAAGAAAGAAAGAAACAAAGAAACAAACAAACAAACAAACACACACACAAAGACAGAAAGAAAGAAAGAAATAAAAAGAGAAAAAAAGATCGAGAGAAAGAAAGATAGATAGAAAGAAAGCAAAAAAAAAGAAAAAGAGAAAGAAAGGGGGAAAAAAGAAAGAAAGAGAGAAAGAAAGGGGGAAAAAAGAAAGAAAGAGAGAAAGAAAGGGGGAAAAAAGAAACAAGTCGCGTAAGGCGAAAATACAATATTTAGTCAAGTAGCTGTCGAACTCACAGAATGAAACTGAACGCAACGCAACGCAGCAAGACCGTATGTATACTCGTAGCATCGTCACTCCACCGCCCGTGGCAAAGGCAGTGCCCGTGGAATTGACAAGAAGAGCGGGGTATTCGTTGCGCTAAGAAGGATAGCACGCTTTTCTGTACCTCTCTTCGTTTTAACTTTCTGAGCGTGTTTTTAATCCAAACATATCATATCTATATATTTTTGGAATCAGGAACCGACAAGGAATAAGATGAAAGTGTTTTTGAATTGATTTCGAAAAAAAAAAATTGATAATAATTTTTATATATTTAATTTTCAGAGCTTGTTTTTAATCCGAATATAACATATTTATATGTTTTTGGAATCAGCAAATGATGGAAAATAAGATAAACGTAAATTTGAATCGTTTTATAAATTTTTATTTTTTTTTACAATTTTCAGATTTTTAATGACCAAAGTCATTCATTAATTTTTAAGCCACCAAGCTGAAATGCAATACCGAACCCCGGGCTTCGTCGAAGATTACTTGACCAAAATTTGAACCAATTTGGTTGAAAAATGAGGGCGTGACAGTGCCGCCTCAACTTTCACGAAAAGCCGGATATGACGTCATCAAAGACATTTATCAAAAAAATGAAAAAAACGTTCGGGGATTTCATACCCAGGAACTCTCATGTCAAATTTCATAAAGATCGGTCCAGTAGTTTAGTCTGAATCGCTCTACACACACACACACACACACACACGCACAGACAGACACACATACACCATACCCTCGTTTCGATTCCCCCTCGATGTTAAAATATTTAGTCAAAACTTGACTAAATATAAAAAGAAAAAAGAAATGAATAATAAGACAAGTCAACAACATAAGCCCAAGGCTGCTTTACTGCTTCTTAAAAAATACTTCATACAAATATGCTTTCTCCGGAGAACGAACACAAAATAACTGCAGTTCTGCAACAACTATCGGTCTATCAACGCTTTACTTTCGATTTGTATATGTAAACCAAAGCTAGAGTAATTATTTGATCGAGTCACAGAAAAATAAGTTTTATACTAAAGCAAAGGTTACTTGGTAAACAATCATATTCAAAAATGAAATGACTTACGTAGAGGGTTACGGGCAAACCAGGCTTGTACGAACTTGGCGAAATTTGCATGTAGCGTAGCTGTAGGGGTCTGCTGTAGAAAGTAAGTGACGCCTTAGCCGACATATCGTCATCTGTGCCATCATCAGTGACCGTGGCGTTGAAGTCAAAGCTTTTGTAACTGAGGCTGAACTGTCTGTTGTAATAGTAGTAGGAATAGTAGGGCATTGACTTGTAGTATGCAGTCATGACACTAGAGCCAAGATCTTGAAGCTCTTGCCTGGTGAATTCCACTTTTGCTTCTCCGTTCTGGTCCAGCTGCGGACATAAAGATTACTACTGAAATCACTCGTTCGAGCGTTTTACTTGATGTGTGCGTGTGTATGTGTGT